>NC_064925.1:26048516-26354183 GCF_023897955.1 Schistocerca gregaria
TGGGATTGAATACAACTGTCACTATGCGCACATTTGTCCATGGGAGTAATGTCTCTAACAGTCTACGCTTTGATCGTTCCCGGGAAGACAAGTAGTAGTTTCCGATGCACATCTCGTGGCATTCTGTAATCTGTGGACTATCAGAGTGATGATGAAACACAGAAAATGCATCGGGATTGAATACAACAGTCAGCATGCGCACTTTCCTCTATGGGAGTAATGTCTCAAAGAGTTTACGCTTTGATCGTTCCCTGGAAGACCAGTAGTAGTTTCCGATGCACATTTGGAGGCATTCTGTAATCTGTGGAGTATCAGAGTGTTGATAAAACATAAAAATTGCATCGGGATTGAATACAACAGTCACTATGCGCACATTCCTCCATGGGAGTAATGTCTCAAACAGTCTACGCTTTGATCGTTCCCTGGAAGACCAGTAGTAGTTTCCGATGCCCATCTGGAGGCATTCTGTAATCTGTGGAGTATCAGAGAGTTGATGAAACACAGAAATTGTATCGGGATTGAATAAAACAGTCACCATCCGCACTTTCCTCCATGGGAGTCATGTCTGAAACAGTCTAAGCTTTGATCGTTCCCGGGAAGACCAGTAGTAGTTTCCGATTAACATCTGGAGGCATTCTGTAATCTGTGGACTATCAGAGTGTTGATGAAACACAGAAATATCATAAGGATTGAATACAACAGTCACCATGCGCAGTTTCCTCCATGGGAGTAATGTCCCAAACAGTCAACGTTTTGATCGTTCCCTGGAAGACCAATAGTAGTTTCCGATGAACATCTGAATTCTTTCTAAAATCTGTGGAGTATCAGAGTGTTGATGAGACACAGAAAATGCATCGGGAATGAATACAACAGTCACCATGCGCACTTTCCTCCAAGGGAGTAATGTCTCAAACAATCTACGCTTTGATCGTTCCCTGGAAGACCAGTAGTAGTTTCCGATGCACATCTGGAGGCATTCTGTAATCTGTGGACTATCATAGTGTTGATGAAACACATAAATTGCATCGGGATTGAATAAAACAGTCACCATCCGCACTTTTATCCATGGGTGTAATGTCTGAAACAGTCTACGCTTTGATCGTTCCCGGGAATGACAAGTAGTAGTTTCCGATTAACATCTGGAGTCATTCTGTAATCTGTGGACTATCAGAGTGTTGATGCAACACAGAAATTGCATCGGGATTGACTACAACAGTCACCATGCGCACTTTCCTATATGGGAGTAATGTCCCAAACAGTCTACGCTTTGATCGTTCCCTGGAAGACCAGTAGTAGTTTCCGATGCACATCTGGATGCATTCTGTAATCTGTGGACTATCAGAGTGTTGATGAAACACAGAAATTGTATCGGGATTGAATACAACACTCACCATGTGCACCTTCCTCCATGGGAGTAATGTCTCAAAGAGTTTACGCTTTTATCGTTCCCTGGAAGACCAGTAGTAGTTTCCGATGCACATTTGGAGGCATTCTGTAATCTGTGGAGTATCAGAGTGTTGATAAAACACAGAAATTGCATCGGGATTGAATACAACAGTCACTATGCGCACATTCCTCCATGGGAGTAATTTCTCAAACACTCTACAATTTGATCGTTCTCTGGAAGACCAGTAGAAGTTTCCGATTAACATCTGGAGGCATTCTGTAATCTGTGGACTATCAGAGTGTTGATGAAACACAGAAATTGCATCGGGAATGAATACAACAGTCACCATGCACACTTTCCTCCATGGCAGTAATGTATCACACAGTCTACGCTTTGATCGTTCCCTGGAAGACCAGTAGTAGTTTCCGATGCCCATCTGGAGGCATTCCGTAATCTGTGGAGTATCAGAGAGTTGATGAAACACAGAAATTGTATCGGGATTGAATAAAACAGTCACCATTTGCACTTTCCTAAATGGGATTAATGTCTGAATCAGTCTACGCATTGATCGTTCCCGGGAAGACCAGTAGTAGTTTCCGATTAACATCTGGAGGCATTCTGTAATCTTTGGACTATCAGAGTGTTGATGAAACATAGAAATTGCATCGGGATTGAATACAACAATCACCATTAGCACATTCCTCCATAAAAGTAATGTCTCAAACAGTCTACGCTTTGATCGTTCCCTGGAAGACCAGTAGTAGATTCCGATTAACATCTGGAGGCATCCTGTAATCTGTGGACTATCAGAGTGTTGATGAAACACAGAAACTGCATCGGGATTGAATACAAAATTCTCAATGCGCAGTTTCCTCCATAGGAGTAAAGTCTCAAACAGTCTACGCTTTGATCGTTCAGTGGAAGGCCTGTAGTAGTTTCAACTGCACATCTGGAGGCATTCTGTAGTCTGTGGAGTATCAGAGTGTTGATGAAACACAGAAATTGCATCGGGATTGAATACAACAGTCACCATGCGCACTTTCCTCCATGGGAGTAATATCTCTAACAGTCTACACTTTGATCGTTCCCGGGAAGACCAGTAGTAGTTTCCGATGAACATCTCGTGGCATTCTGTAATCTGTGGACTATCAGAGTGTTGATGAAACACAGAAAATGCATCGGGATTGAATACAACAGTCACTATGCGCACATTCCTCCATGGGAGTAATGTCTCAAACACTCAACAATTTGATCGTTCCCTGGAAGACCAGTAGAAGTTTCCGATTAACATCTGGAGGCATTCTGTAATCTGCGGACTATCAGAGTGTTGATGAAACACAGAAATTGCTTCGGGATTGAATACAACAGTCACCATGCACACTTTCCACCATGGCAGTAATGTCTTAAGCAGTCTACGCTTTGATCGTTCCCGGAAAGACCAGTAGTAGTTTCCGATGCGCATCTGGAGGCATTCTGTAATCTGTGGACTATCCGAGTGTTGAAGAAACACAGAAATTCCATCGGGATTGAATACAACAGTCACCATGCGCTGTTTCTTCCATAAAAGCAATGTCTGAAACAGTCTACGCTTCGATCGTTCCTGGGAAGACAAGTAGTAGTTTCCGATTAACATCTGGAGTCATTCTGTAATCTGTGGACTATCAGAGTGTTGATGCAACACAGAAATTGCATCGGGATTGAATACAACAGTCACCATGCGCACTTTCCTATATGGGAGTAATGTCCCACACAGTCTACGCTTTGATCGTTCCCTGGAAGACCAGTAGTAGTTTCCGATGCACATCTGGATGCATTCTGTAATCTGTGGACTATCAGAGTGTTGATGAAACACAGAAATTGTATCGGGATTGAATACAACACTCACCATGTGCACCTTCCTCTATTTGAGTAATGTCTCAAACAGTCTACGCTTTGATCGTTCCCTGGAAGACCAGTAGTAGTTTCCGATGCACATCTGGAGGCATTCTGTAATCTGTGGACTATCAGAGTGTTGATGAAACACAGAAATTGGTTCGGGATTGAATACAACAGTCACCATGCGCACTTTCCTCCATGGGAGTAATGTCCCAAACAGTCTACGTTTTGATCGTTCCCTTGAAGACCAGTAGTAGTTTCCGATGAACATCTGGAGGCTTTCTGTAATCTGTGGAGTATCAGAGTGTTGATGAAACACAGAAAATGCATCGGGATTGAATACAACAGTCACCATGCGCACTTTCCTCCATGGGAGTAATGTCTCAAAGAGTTTACGCTTTGATCGTTCCCTGAAAGACCAGTAGTAGTTTCCGATGCACATCTCGTGGCATTCTGTAATCTGTGGACTATCAGAGTGTTGATGACACACAGAAAATGCATCGGGATTGAATACAACAGTCACCATGCGCACTTTCCTCCATGGGAGTAATGTCTCAAAGAGTTTACGCTTTTATCGTTCCCTGGAAGACCAGTAGTAGTTTCCGATGCACATTTGGAGGCATTCTGTAATCTGTGGTGTATCAGAGTGTTGATAAAACACAGAAATTGCATCGGGATTGAATAAAACAGTCACTATGCGCACATTCCTCCATGGGAGTTATGTCTCAAACACTCTACAATTTGATCGTTCCCTGGAAGAGCAGTAGCAGTTTCCGGTTAACATCTGGAGGCATTCTGTAATCTGTGGACTATCAGAGTGTTGATGAAACACAGAAATTGCATCGGGATTGAATACAACAGTCACCATGCACACTTTCCTCTACGGCAGTAATGTATCAAACAGTCTACGCTTTGATCGTTCCCTGGAAGACCAGTAGTAGTTTCCGATGCCCATCTGGAGGCATTCCGTAATCTGTGGAGTATCAGAGAGTTGATGAAACACAGAAATTGTATCGGGATTGAATAAAACAGTCACCATTTGCACTTTCCTAAATGGGATTAATGTCTGAAACAGTTTACGCATTGATCGTTCCCGGGAAGACCAGTAGTAGTTTCCGATTAACATCTGGAGGCATTCTGTAATCTGTGGACTATCAGAGTGTTAATGAAACATAGAAATTGCATCGGGATTGAATACAACAATCACCATGAGCACATTCCTCCATAAAAGTAATGTCTCAAACAGTCTACGCTTTGATCGTTCCCTGGAAGACCAGTAGTAGTTTCCGATTAACATCTGGAGGCATCCTGTAATCTGTGGACTATCAGAGTGTTGATGAAACACAGAAACTGCATCGGGATTGAATACAACATTCTCCATGCGCAGTTTCCTCCATAGGAGTAATGTCTCAAACAGTCTACGCTCTGATCGTTCAGTGGAAGGCCTGTAGTAGTTTCAACTGCACATCTGGAGGAATTCTGTAATCTGTGGACTATCAGAGTGATGATAAAACACAGAAATTACATCGGGATTGAATACAATAGTCACTATGCGCACATTCCTCCATGGGAGTAATGTCTCAAACACTCTACAATTTGATCGTTCCCTGGAAGACCAGTAGAAGTTTCCGATTAACATCTGGAGGCATTCTGCAATCTGTGGACTATCAGAGTGTTGATGAAACACAGAAATTGCATCGGGATTGAATACAACAGTCACCATGCACACTTTCCACCATGGCAGTAATGTCTCAAACAGTCTACGCTTTGAGCGTTCCCTGGAAGACCAGTAGTAGTTTCCGATGCCCATCTGGAGGCATTCTGTAATCTGTGGAGTATCAGAGAGTTGATGAAACACACATTTTGTTTCGGGATTGAATAAAACAGTCACCATCCGCACTTTCCTCCATGGGAGTAATGTCTGAAACAGTCTACGCTTTGATCGTTGTTGGGAAGACCAGTAGTAGTTTCCGATGCACATCTCGTGGCATTCTGTAATCTGTGGACTATCAGAGTGTTTATGAAACACAGAAAATGCATCGGGATTGAATACAACAGTCACCATGCGCACTTTCCTCCATGGGAGTAATGTCTCAAACAGTCTACACTTTCATCGTTCCCGGGAAGTCCAGTAGTAGTTTCCGATGCACATTTGGAGGCATTCTGCAATCTGTGGAGTATCAGAGTGTTGATAAAACACAGAAATTGCATTGGGATTGAATACAACAGTCACTATGCGCACATTTGTCCATGGGAGTAATGTCTCTAACAGTCTACGCTTTGATCGTTCCCGGGAAGACCAGTAGTAGTGTCCGATGCACATCTCGTGGCATTCTGTAATCTGTGGACTATCAGAGTGTTGATGAAACACAGAAAATGCATCAGGATTGAATACAACAGTCAGCATGCGCACTTTCCTCCATGGGAGTAATGTCTCAAAGAGTTTACGCTTTGATCGTTCCCTGGAAGACCAGTACTAGTTTCCGATGCACATTTGGAGGCATTCTGTAATCTGTGGAGTATCAGAGTGTTGATAAAACACGAAAATTGCATTGGGATTGAATACAACAGTCACTATGCGCACATTCCTCCATGGGAGTAATGTCTCAAACACTCTACAATTTGATCGTTCCCTGGAAGAGCAGTAGCAGTTTCCGGTTAACATCTGGAGGCATTCTGTAATCTGTGGACTATCAGAGTGTTGATGAAACACAGAAATTGCATTGGGATTGACTACAACGGTCACCATGCACACTTTCCTCCATGGCAGTAATGTCTCAAACAGTCTACGCTTTGATCGTTCCTAGAAAGACCAGTAGTAGTTTCCGATGCACATCTGGAGGCATTCTGTAATCAGTGGACTATCAGAGTGTTGATGAAACACAGAAATTCCATCGGGATTGAATACAACAGTCACCATGCGCTGTTTCTGCCATAAAAGCAATGTCTCAAACAGTCTACGCTTTATTCGTTCCCTGGAAGACAAATAGTAGTTTCCGATGGACATCTGGAGGCATTCTGTAATCTGTGGACTATCAGAGTGTTGATGAAACACAGAAATTGCATCGGGATTGAATAAAACAGTCACCATCCGCACTTTCCTCCATGGGTGAAATGTCTGAAACAGTCTACGCTTTGATCGGTCCCGGGAAGACCAGTAGTAGTTTCCGATCAACATCTGGAGTCATTCTGTAATCTGTGGACTATCAGAGTGTTGATGCAACACAGAAATTGCATCGGGATTGAATACAACAGTCACAATGCGCACTTTCCTATATGGGAGTAATGTCCCAAACAGTCTACGCTTTGATCGTTCCCTGGAAGACAGGTAGTAGTTTCCGATGCACATCGGGATGCATTCTGTAATCTGTGGACTAGCAGGGTGTTGATGAAACACAGAAATTGTATCGGGATTGAATAAAACACTCACCATGTGCACCTTCCTCCATTTGAGTAATGTCTCAAACAGTCTACGCTTTGATCGTTCCCTGGAAGACCAGTAGTAGTTTCCGATGAACAGCAGGAGGCTTTCTGTAATCTGTGGAGTATCAGAGTGTTGATGAAACACAGAAAATGCATCGGGATTGAATACAACAGTCACCATGCGCACTTTCCTCCATGGGAGTAATGTCTCAAATAGTTTACGCTTTGATCGTTCCTGGGAAGACCACTAGTAGTTTCCGATTAACATCTGGAGGCATTCTGTAATCTGTGGACTATCAGAGTGTTGATGAAACACAGAAATTGCATCGGGATTGAATACAACAGTCACTATGCGCACTTTCCTCCATGGGAGTAATGTCCCAAACAGTCAACGTTTTGATCGTTCCCTGGAAGACCAGTAGCAGTTTTAGATGAACATCTGAAGGCTTTCCGTAATCTGTGGAATATCAGAGTGTTGAAACACAGAAAATGCATCGGGATTGAATACAACAGTCACCATGCGCACTTCCCTCCAAGGGAGTAATTTCTCAAACAATCTACGCTTTGATTGTTCCCTGGAAGACCAGTAGTAGTTTCCGATGCACTTCTGGTGGCATTCTGTAATGTCTAGACTATCAGAGTGTTGATGAAACACAGTAATTGCCTCGGGATTGAATAAAACAGTCACCATGCTCACTTTCCTCCATGGGAGTAATGTCTCAAGCAGTCTACGCTTTGATCGTTCCCGGAAAAGACCAGTATTACTTTCCGATGCACATATGGAGGCATTCTGTAATCTGTGGACTATCAGAGTGTTGATGAAACACAGAAATTCCATCGGGATTGCATACAACAGCCACCATGCGCTGTTTCTTCCATAAAAGCAATGTCTCAAACAGTCTACGCTTTATTCGTTCCCTGGAAGACAAGTAGTAGTTTCCGATGCACATATGGAGGCAATCTGTAATCTGTGGAGTATCAGAGGGTTGATGAAACACAGAAATTTTATCGGGATTGAATAAAACAGCACCATCCGCACTCTCCTCCATGAGTGTAATGTCTGAAACTGTCTACGCTTTGATCGTTCCCAGGGAAGACCAGTAGTAGTTTATGATTAACTTCTGGAGGCATTCTGTAATCTGTGGACTTTCAGAGTGTTGATGCAACACAGAAATTGCATCGGGATTGAATACAACAGTCACCATGCGCACTTTCCTCCATAGGAGTAATGTCCCAAACAGTCTACGCTTTGATCGTTCCCTGGAAGACCAGTAGTAGTTTCCGATGCACATCTTAATGCATTCTGTAATCTGTGGACTATCAGAGTGTTGATGCAACATAGAAATTGTATCGGGATTGAATACAACACTCACCATGTGCACCTTCCTCCATTTGAGTAATGTCTCAAACAGTCTACGCTTTGATCGTTCCCTGGAAGACCAGTAGTAGTTTCCGATGCACATCTGGAGGCATTCTGTAATCTGTGGACTATCAGAGTGTTGATGAAACACAGAAATTGCATCGGGTTGAATACAACAGTCACCATGCGCACTTTCCTCCATGGGAGTAATATCTCAAACAGTCTACACTTTGATCGTTCCCGGGAAGACCAGTAGTAGTTTCCGATGCACATCTCGTGGAATTCTGTAATCTGTGGACTATCAGAGTGTTGATGAAACACATAAAATGCATCGGGATTGAATACAACAGTCACCATGCGCACTTTCCTCCATGGGAGTAATGTCTCAAAGAATTTACGCTTTTATCGTTCCCTGGAAGGCCAGTAGTAGTTTCCGATGCACATTTGGAGGCATTCTGTAATCTGTGGAGTATCAGAGTGTTGATAAAATACAGAAATTGCATCGGGATTGAATACAACAGTCACTATGCGCACATTCCTCCATGGGAGTAATGTTTCAAACAGTCTACGCTTTGATCGTTCCCGGGAAGACCAGTAGTAGTTTCCGATGCACTTCTCGTGGCATTCTGTAATCTGTGGACTATCAGAGTGTTGATGAAACACAGAAATTGCATCGGGATTGAATACAATAGTCACCATGCGCAATTTCCTCCATGGGAGTAATGTCTCAAAGTGTATACGATTTGATCGTTCCCTGGAAGACCATTAGTAGTTTCCGATGCACATTTGGAGGCATTCTGTATTCTGTGGAGTATCAGAGTGTTGATAAAACACAGAAATTGCATCGGGATTGAATACAACAGTCACTATGCGCACATTCCTCCATGGGAGTAATGTCTCAAACACTCTACAATTTGATCGTTCCCTGGAAGACCAGTAGAAGTTTCCGATTAACATCTGGAGGAATTCTGTAATCTGTGGACTATCAGAGGGTTGATTAAACACAGAAATTGCATCGGGATTGAATGCAACAGTCACCATGCACCCTTTCCTCCATGGCAGTAATGTCTCAAACAGTCTACGCTTTGATCGATCCCTGGAAGACCAGTAGTAGTTTCCGATGCCCATCTGGAGGCATTCCGTAATCTGTGGATTATCAGAGAGTTGATGAAACACAGAAATTGTATAGGGATTGAATAAAACAGTCACCATCCGCACTTTCCTCCATGGGAGTAAAGTCTGAAACAGTCTACGCATTGATCGTTCCCGGGAAGACCAGTAGTAGTTTCCGATTAACATCTGGAGGCATTCTGTAATCTGTGGACTATCAGACTGTTGATGAAACATAGAAATTGCATCGGGATTGAATACAACAATCACCATGAGCACATTCCTCCATAAAAGTAATGTCTCAAACAGTCTACGCTTTGATCGTTCCCTGGAAGACCAGTAGTAGTTTCCGATTAACATCTGGAGGCATCCTGTAATCTGTGGACTATCAGAGTGTTGATGAAACACAGAAACTGCATCGGGATTGAATACAACATTCTCCATGCGCAGTTTCCTCCATAGGAGTAATGTCTCAAACAGTCTACGCTTTGATCGTTCAGTGGAAGGCCTGTAGTAGTTTCAACTGCACATCTGGAGGCATTCTGTAATCTGTGGAGTATCAGAGTGTTGATGATACACAGAAATTGCATCGGGATTGAATACAACAGTCACCATGCGCACTTTCCTCCATGGGAGTAATATCTCTAACAGTCTACACTTTGATCGTTCCTGGGAAGACCAGTAGTAGATTCCGATGCACATCTCGTGGCATTCTGTAATCTGTGGACTATCAGAGTGTTGATGAAACACAGAAAATGCATCGGGATTGAATACAACAGTCACCATGCGCACATTCTGCCATGGGAGTAATGTCTCAAACAGTCTACGCTTTGATCGTTCCCGGGAAGACCAGTAGTAGTTTCCGATGCACATCTCGTGGCATTCTGTAATCTGTGGACTATCAGAGTGTTGTTGAAACACAGAAAATGCATCGGGATTGAATACAACAGTCACCATGCGCAATTTCCTCCTTGGGAGTAATGTCTCAAAGAGTTTACGCTTTGAACGTTCCCTGGAAGACCAGTAGTAGTTTCCGATGCACATTTGGAGGCATTCTGTAATCTGTGGAGTATCAGAGTGTTGATAAAACACAGAAATTGCATCGGGATTAAATACAACAGTCACTATGCGCACATTCCTCCATGGGAGTAATGTCTCAAACAGTCTACGCTTTGATCGTTCCCGGGAAGATCAGTAGTAGTTTCCGATGCACATCTCGTGGCATTCTGTAATCTGTGGAGTATCAGAGTGTTGATGAAACACAGAAAATGCATCGGGATTGAATACAACAGTCACCATGCACACTTTCCTCCATGGGAGTAATGTCTCAAAGAGTTTACGCTTTGATCGTTGCCTGGAAGACCAGTAGTAGTTTCCGATGCACATTTGGAGGCATTCTGTAATCTGTGGAGTATCAGAGTGTTGATAAAACACAGAAATTGCATCGGGATTGAATACAACAGTCACTATGCGCACATTCCTCCATGGGAGTAATGTCTCAAACATTCTACAAATTGATCGTTCCCAGGAAGACCAGTAGTAGTTTCCGATTAACATCTGGAGGCATTCTGTAATCTGTGGTCTATCAGAGTGTTGATGAAACACAGAAATTGCATGGGGATTGAATACAACAGTCACCATGCGCACTTTCCTCCATGGGAGTAATATCTCAAACAGTCTACACTTTGTTCGTTCCCGGGAAGACCAGTAGTATTTTCAGATGCACATCTCGTGGCATTCTGTAATTTGTGGTCTATCAGAGTGTTGATGAAACACAGAAATTGCATCGGGATTGAAGACAACAGTCACCATGCGCACTTTCCTCCAAGGGAGTAATGTCCCAAACAGTCTACGTTTTGATCGTTCCCTGGAAGACCAGTAGTAGTTTCCGATGAACATCTGGAGGCTTTCTGTAATCTGTGGAGTATCAGAGTGTTGAGGAAACACAGAAAATGCATCGGGATTGAATACAACAGTCACCATGCGCACTTTCCTCCATGGGAGTATTGTCTCAAACAGTCTACACTTTGATCGTTCCCGGGAAGACCAGTAGTAGTTTCCGATGCACATTTGGAGGCATTCTGTAATCTGTGGAGTATCAGAGTGTTGATAAAACACATAAATTGCATTGGGATTGAATACAACAGTCACTATGCGCACATTCCTCCATGGGAGTAATGTCTCTAAAGGTCTACGCTTTGATCGTTCCCGGGAAGACCAGTAGTAGTTTCCGATGCACATCTCGTGGCATTCTGTAATCTGTGGACTATCAGAGTGTTGATGAAACACAGAAAATGCATCGGGATTGAATACAACAGTCAGCATGCGCACTTTCCTACATGGGAGTAATGTCTCAAAGAGTTTACGCTTTGATCGTTCCCTGGAAGACCAGTAGTAGTTTCCGATGCACATTTGGAGGCATTCTGTAATCTGTGGAGTATCAGAGTCTTGATAAAACACAGAAATTGCATCGGGATTGAATACAATAGTCACCATGCGCACTTTCCTCCATGGGAGTAATGTCTCAAACACTCTACAATTGGATCGTTCCCTGGAAGAGCAGTAGAAGTTTCCGATTAACATCTGGAGGCATTCTGTAATCTGTGGACTATCAGAGTGTTGATGAAACACAGAAATTCCATCGGGATTGAATACAACAGTCACCATGCGCTGTTTCTTCCATAAAAGCAATGACTCAAACAGTCTACGCTTTATTCGTTCCCTGGAAGACAAGTAGTAGTTTCCGATGCACATCTGGAGGCATTCTGTAATCTGTGGACTATCAGATTGTTGATGAAACACAGAAATTGCATCGGGATTCAATAAAACAGTCACCATCCGCACTTTCCTCCATGGGTGTAATGTCTGAAACAGTCTACGCTTTGATCGTTCCCAGGAAGACCAGTAGTAGTTTCCGATTAACATCTGGAGTCATTCTGTAATCTGTGGAGTATCAGAGTGTTGATAAAACACAAAAATGGCATTGGGATTGAATACAACAGTCACTATGCGCACATTCCTCCATGGGAGTAATGTCTCTAACAGTCTACGCTTTGATCGTTCCCGGGAAGACCAGTAGTAGTTTCCGATGCACATCTCGTGGCATTCTGTAATCTGTGGACTATCAGAGTGTTGATGAAACACAGAAAATGCATCGGGATTGAATACAACAGTCAGCATGCGCACTTTCCTACATGGGAGTAATGTCTCAAAGAGTTTACGCTTTGATCGTTCCCTGGAAGACCAGTAGTAGTTTCCGATGCACATTTGGAGGCATTCTATAATCTGTGGAGTATCAGAGTCTTGATAAAACACAAAAATTGCATCGGGATTGAATACAATAGTCACCATGCGCACTTTCCTCCATGGGAGTAATGTCTCAAACACTCTACAATTGGATCGTTCCCTGGAAGAGCAGTAGAAGTTTCCGATTAACATCTGGAGGCATTCTGTAATCTGTGGACTATCAGAGTGTTGATGAAACACAGAAATTGCATTGGGATTGAATACAATGGTCACCATGCACACTTTCCTCCATGGCAGTAATGTCTCAAACAGTCTACGCTTTGATCGTTCCCTGGAAGACCAGTAATAGTTTCCGATGCCCATCTGGAGGAATTCTGTAATCTGTGGAGTATCAGAGAGTTGGTGAAACACAGAAATTGTATCGGGATTGAATAAAACAGTCACCATCCGCATTTTCCTCCATGGGAGTAATGTCTGAAACAGTCTACGCTTTGATCGTTCCCGGGAAGACCAGTAGTAGTTTCCGATTAACATCTGGAGGCATTCTGTAATCTGTGGACTATCAGAGTGTTGATGAAACACAGAAATTGCATCGGGATTGAATACAACAGTCACCATGCGCACTTTCCTCCATGGGAGTAATGTCCCAAACAGTCAACGTTTTGATCGTTCCCTGGAAGACCAGTAGTAGTTTCCGATGAACATCTGAAGGCTTTCTAAAATCTGTGGAGTATCAGAGTGTTGATGAAACACAGAAAATGCATCGGGATTTAATACAACAGTCACCATGCGCACTTTCCTCCAAGGGAGTAATGTCTTAAACAATCTACGCTTTGATCGTTCCCTGGAAGACCAGTAGTAGTTTCCGATGCACTTCTGGTGGCATTCTGTAATGTCTAGACTATCAGAGTGTTGATGAAACACAGTAATTGCCTCGGGATTGTATAAAACAGTCACCATGCGCACTTTCCTCCATGGGAGTAATATCTCAAACAGTCTACACTTTGTTCGTTCCCGGGAAGACCAGTGGTATTTTCAGATGCACATCTCGTGGCATTCTGTAATTTGTGGTCTATCAGAGTGTTGATGAAACACAGAAATTGCATCGGGATTGAAGACAACAGTCACCATGCGCACTTTCCTCCAAGGGAGTAATGTCCCAAACAGTCTACGTTTTGATCGTTCCCTGGAAGACCAGTAGTAGTTTCCGATGAACATCTGGAGGCTTTCTGTAATCTGTGGAGTATCAGAGTGTTGAGGAAACACAGAAAATGCATCGGGATTGAATACAACAGTCACCATGCGCACTTTCCTCCATGGGAGTATTGTCTCAAACAGTCTACACTTTGATCGTTCCCGGGAAGACCAGTAGTAGTTTCCGATGCACATTTGGAGGCATTCTGTAATCTGTGGAGTATCAGAGTGTTGAGGAAACACAGAAAATGCATCGGGATTGAATACAACAGTCACCATGCGCACTTTCCTCCATGGGAGTAATGTCTCAAACACTCTACAATTGGATCGTTCCCTGGAAGAGCAGTAGAAGTTTCCGATTAACATCTGAAGGCATTCTGTAACCTGTGGACTATCAGAGTGTTGATGAAGCACAGAAATTGCATTGGGATTGAATGCAACGGTCACCATGCACACTTTCCTCCATGGCAGTAATGTCTGAAACAGTCTACGCTTTGATCGTTCCCTGGAAGACCAGTAATAGTTTCCGATGCCCATCTGGAGGAATTCTGTAATCTGTGGAGTATCAGAGAGTTGGTGAAACACAGAAATTGTATCGGGATTGAATAAAACAGTCACCATCCGCATTTTCCTCCATGGGAGTAATGTCTGAAACAGTCTACGCTTTGATCGTTCCCGGGAAGACCAGTAGTAGTTTCCGATTAACATCTGGAGGCATTCTGTAATCTGTGGACTATCAGAGTGTTGATGAAACACAGAAATTGCATCGGGATTGAATACAACAGTCACCATGCGCACTTTCCTCCATGGGAGTAATGTCCCAAACAGTCAACGATTTGATCGTTCCCTGGAAGACCAGTAGTAGTTTCCGATGAACATCTGAAGGCTTTCTAAAATCTGTGGAGTATCAGAGTGTTGATGAAACACAGAAAATGCATCGGGATTTAATACAACAGTCACCATGCGCACTTTCCTCCAAGGGAGTAATGTCTCAAACACTCTACAATTGGATCGTTCCCTGGAAGAGCAGTAGAAGTTTCCGATTAACATCTGGAGGCATTCTGTAATCTGTGGAGTATCAGAGAGTTGGTGAAACACAGAAATTGTATCGGGATTGAATAAAACAGTCTCCATCCGCATTTTCCTCCATGGGAGTAATGTCTGAAACAGTCTACGCTTTGATCGTTCCCGGGAAGACCAGTAGTAGTTTCCGATTAACATCTGGAGGCATTCTGTAATCTGTGGACTATCAGAGTGTTGATGAAACACAGAAATTGCATCGGGATTGAATACAACAGTCACCATGCGCACTTTCCTCCATGGGAGTAATGTCCCAAACAGTCAACGTTTTGATCGTTCCCTGGAAGACCAGTAGTAGTTTCCGATGAACATCTGAAGGCTTTCTAAAATCTGTGGAGTATCAGAGTGTTGATGAAACACAGAAAATGCATCGGGATTTAATACAACAGTCACCATGCGCACTTTCCTCCAAGGGAGTAATGTCTCAAACAATCTACGCTTTGATCGTTCCCTGGAAGACCAGTAGTAGTTTCCGATGCACTTCTGGTGGCATTCTGTAATGTCTAACCTATCAGAGTGTTGATGAAACACAGTAATTGCCTCGGGATTGAATAAAACAGTCACCATGCTCACTTTCCTCCATGAGAGTAATGTCTCAAGCAGTCTACGCTTTGATCGTTCCCGGAAAGACCAGTAGTAGTTTCCGATGCACATCTGGAGGCATTCTGTAATCTGTGGACTATCAGAGTGTTGATGAAACACAGAAATTCCATCGGGATTGAATACAACAGTCACCATGCGCTGTTTCTTCCATAAAAGCAATGACTCAAACAGTCTACGCTTTATTCGTTCCCTGGAAGACAAGTAGTAGTTTCCGATGCACATCAGGAGGCATTCTGTAATCTGTGGACTATCAGATTGTTGATGAAACACAGAAATTGCATCGGGATTGAATAAAACAGTCACCATCCGCACTTCCCTCCATGGGTGTAATGTCTGAAACAGTCTACGCTTTGATCGTTCCCAGGAAGACCAGTAGTAGTTTCCGATTAACATCTGGAGTCATTCTGTAATCTGTGGAGTATCAGAGTGTTGATAAAACACAAAAATTGCATCGGGATTGAATACAACAGTTACTATGCGCACATTCCTCCATGGGAGTAATGTCTCAAACACTCTACAATTTGATCGTTCCCTGGAAGACCAGTAGAAGTTTCCGATTAACATCTGGATGCATTCTGTAATCTGTGGACTATCAGAGTGTTGATTAAACACCGAAATTGCATCGGGATTGAATACAACAGTCACCACGCACACTTTCCTCCATGGCAGTAATGTCTCAAACAGTCTACGCTTTGATCGTTCCCTGGAAGACCAGTAGTAGGTTCCGATGCCCATCTGGAGGCATTCTGTAATCTGTGGAGTATCAGAGAGTTGATGAAACACAGAAAATGTATCGGGATTGAATAAAACGGTCACCATCCGCACTTTCCTCCATGGGAGTAATGTCTGAAACAGTCTACGCTTTGATCGTTCCTGGGAAGACCACTAGTAGTTTCCGATTAACATCTGGAGGCATTCTGTAATCTGTGGACTATCAGAGTGTTGATGAAACACAGAAATTGCATCGGGATTGAATACAACAGTCACCATGCGCACTTTCCTCCATGGGAGTAATGTCCCAAACAGTCAACGTTTTGATCGTTCCCTGGAAGACCAGTAGTAGTTTCCGATGAACATCTGAAGGCTTTCTGTAATCTGTGGAGTATCAGAGTGTTGATGAAACACAGAAAATGCATCGGGATTGAATACAACAGTCACCATGCGCACTTCCCTCCAAGGGAGTAATTTCTCAAACAATCTAGGCTTTGATTGTTCCCTGGAAGACCAGTAGTAGTTTCCGATGCACTTCTGGTGGCATTCTGTAATGTCTAGACTATCAGAGTGTTGATGAAACACAGTAATTGCCTCGGGATTGAATAAAACAGTCACCATGCTCACTTTCCTCCATGGGAGTAATGTCTCAAGCAGTCTACGCTTTGATCGTTCCCGGAAAGACCAGTATTACTTTCCGATGCACATCTGGAGGCATTCTGTAATCTGTGGACTATCAGAGTGTTGGTGAAACACAGAAATTCCATCGGGATTGCATACAACAGTCACCATGCGCTGTTTCTTCCATAAAAGCAATGTCTCAAACGGTCCACGCTTTACTCGTTCCCTGGAAGACAAGTAGTAGTTTCCGATGCACATCTGGAGGCATTCTGTAATCTGTGGAGTATCAGAGTTTTGATGAAACACAGAAATTGCATCAGGATTGAATAAAACAGTCACCATCCGCACTTTCCTCCATGGGTGTAATGTCTGAAACAGTCTACGCTTTGATCGTTCCCAGGGAAGACCAGTAGTAGTTTCCGATTAACATCTGGAGGCATTCTGTAATCTGTGGACTTTCAGAGTGTTGATGCAACACAGAAATTGCATCGGGATTGAATACAACAGTCACCATGCGCACTTTCCTCCATAAGAGTAATGTCTAAAACAGTCTACGATTTGATCGTTCCCTGGAAGACCAGTAGTAGTTTCCGATGCAGATCTGGATGCATTCTGTAATCTGTGGACTATCAGAGTGTTGATGAAACATAGAAATTGTATCTGGATTGAATACAACACTCACCATGTGCACCTTCCTCCATTTGAGTAATGTCTCAAACAGTCTACGCTTTGATCGTTCCATGGAAGACCAGTAGTAGTTTCCGATGCACATCTGGAGGCATTCTGTAATCTGTGGACTATCAGAGTGTTGATTAAACACAGAAATTGCTTCGGGATTGAATACAACAGTCACAATGCGCACTTTCCCCCATAGGAGTAATTCTCAAGCAGTCTACGCATTGATCGTTCCCTGGAAGACCAGTAGTATTTCCTATGCACATCTGGTGGCATTCTGTAATCTGTGGACTATCAGAGTATTGATGAAACACAGAAATTGCATCGGGATTGAATACAATAGTCACCATGCGCACTTTCCTCCATGGGAGTAATGTCCCAAACCGTCTACGCTTTGATCGTTCCCTGGATGACCAGTAGAAGTTTCCGACTAACATCTGGAGGCATTCTGTAATCTGTGGACTATCAGAGTGTTGATGAAACACAGATTGCATTGGGATTAAATACAACAGTCACCATGCACAATTTCCTCAATGGCAGTAATGTCTCAAACAGTCTACGCATTGATCGTTCCCTGGAAGACCAGTAGTAGTTTCCGATGCCCATCTGGAGGCATTCTGTAATCTGTGGAGTATCAGAGAGTTGATGAAACACAGAAATTGTATCGGGATTGAATAAAACAGTCACCATCCGCACTTTCCTCCGTGGGAGTAATGTCTGAAACAGTCTACCATTTGATCGTTCCCGGGAAGACCAGTAGTAGTTTCCGATTAACATCTGGAGTCATTCTGTAATCTGTGGACTATCAGAGTGTTGATGCAACACAGAAATTGCATCGGGATTGAATACAACAGTCACCATGCGCACTTTCCTCCATGGGAGTAATGTCCCAAACAGTCTACACTTTGATCGTTCCCTGGAAGACCAGTAGTAGTTTTCGATGCACATCTGGATGCATTCTGTAATCTGTGGACTATCAGAGTGTTGATGAAACATAGAAACTGTATCGGGATTGAATACAACACTCACCATGTGCACCTTCCTCCATTTGAGTAATGTCTCAAACAGTCTACGCTTTGATCGTTCCCTGGAAGACCAGTAGTAGTTTCCGATGCACATCTGGAGGCATTCTGTAATCTGTGGACTATCAGAGTGTTGATGAAACACAGAAATTGCTTCGGGATTGAATACAACAGTCACAATGCGCACTCTCCCCCATTGGAGTAATTCTCAAGCAGTCTACGCATTGATCGTTCCCTGGAAGACCAGTAGTACTTCCTATGCACATCTGGTGGCATTCTGTAATATGTGGACTATCAGAGTATTGATGAAACACAGAAATTGCATCGGGATTGAATACAATAGTCACCATGCGCACTTTCCTCCAAGGGAGTAATGTCCCAAACAGTCTACGCTTTGATCGTTCCCTGGATGACCAGTAGAAGTTTCCGATTAACATCTGGAGGCATTCTGTAATCTGTGGACTATCAGAGTGTTGATGAAACACAGATTGCATTGGGATTGAATACAACAGTCACCATGCACAATTTCCTCCATGGCAGTAATGTCTCAAACAGTCTACGCTTTGATCGTTCCCTGGAAGACCAGTAGTAGTTTCCGATGCACATCTGGAGGCATTCTGTAATCTGTGGAGTATCAGAGAGTTGATGAAACATAGAAATTGTATCGGGATTAAATAAAACAGTCACCATCCGCACTTTCCTCCGTGGGAGTAATGTCTGAAACAGTCTACGATTTGATCGTTCCCGGGAAGACCAGTAGTAGTTTCCGATTAACATCTGGAGGCATTCTGTAATCTGTGGACTATCAGAGTGTTGATGAAACACAGAAATTGCATCGGGATTGAATACAACAGTCACCCTGCGCACTTTCCTCCATGGGAGTAATGCCCCAAACAGTCAACGTTTTGATCGTTCCCTGGAAGACCAGTAGTAGTTTCCGATGAACATCTGAAGGCTTTCTAAAATCTGTGGAGTATCAGAGTGTTGATGAAACACAGAAAATGCATCGGGATTGAATACAACAGTAACCATGCGCACTTTCCTCCAAGGGAGTAATGTCTCAAACAATCTACGCTTTGATCGTTCCCTGGAAGACCAGTAGTAGTTTCCGATGCACTTCTGGTGGCATTCGGTAATGTCTAGACTATCAGAGCGTTGATGAAACACAGTAATTGCCTCGGGATTGAATAAAACAGTCACCATGCTCACTTTCCTCCATGGGAGTAATGTCTCAAGCAGTCTACGCTTTGATCGTTCCCGGAATGAAGAGTAGTAGTTTCCGATGTACATCTTGAGGCTTTCTGTAATCTGTGGACTATCAGAGTGTTGATGAAACACAGAAATTCCATCGGGATTGAATACAACAGTCACCATGCGTTGTTTCTTCCATAAAAGCAATGTCTCAAACAGTCTACGCATTATTCGTTCCCTGGAAGACAAGTAGTAGTTTCCGATGCACATCTGGAGGCATTCTGTAATCTGTGGACTATCAGAGTGTAGATGAAACACAGAAATTGCATCGGGATTGAATAAAACAGTCACCATCCGCACTTTCCTCCATGGGTGTAATGTCTGAAACAGTCTACGCTTTGATCGTTCCCGAGAAGACCAGTAGTAGTTTCCGATTAACATCTGGAGTCATTCTGTAATCTGTGGACTATCAGAGTGTTGATGCAACACAGAAATTGCATCGGGATTGAATACAACAGTCACCATGCGCACCTTCCTCCATGGGAGTAATGTCCCAAACAGTCTACGTTTTGATCGTTCCCTGGAAGACCAGTAGTAGTTTCCGATGAACATCTGGAGGCTTTCAGTAATCTGTGGAGTATCAGAGTGTTGATGAAACACAGAAAATGCATCGGGATTGAATACAACAGTCACCATGCGCACTTTCCTCCATGGGAGTAATGTCTCAAAGAGTTTACGCTTTGATCGTTCCCTGGAAGACCAGTAGTAGTTTCCGATGCACATTTGGAGGCATTCTGTTCTCTGTGGAGTTTCAGAGTGTTGATAAACACAGAAATTGCATTGGGATCGAATACAACAGTCACTATGCACACATTCCTCCTTGGGAGTAATGTCTCTAACAGTCTACGCTTTGATCGTTCTCGGGAAGACAAGTAGTAGTTTCCGATGCACATCTCGTGGCATTGTGTAATCTGTGGACTATCAGAGTGTTGATAAAACACAAAAATTGCATCGGGATAGAATACAACAGTCACTATGCGCACATTCCTCCATGGGAGTAATGTCTCAAACACTCTAAAATTTGATCGTTCCCTGGAAGAGCAGTAGAAGTTTCCGATTAACATCTGGAGGCATTCTGCAATCTGTGGACTATCAGAGTGTTGATGAAACACCGAAATTGCATCGGGATTGAATTCAACAGTCACCATGCACACTTTCCTCCATGGCAGTAATGTCTCAAACAGTCTACGCTTTGATCGTTCCCTGGAAGACCAGTAGTAGTTTCCGATGCCCATCTGAAGGCATTCTGTAATCTGTGGAGTATCAGAGAGTTGATGAAACACAGAAATTGTATCGGGATTGAATATAACACTTACCATGTGCACCTTCCTCCATTTGAGTAATGTCTCAAACAGTCTACGCTTTGATCGTTCCCTAAAAGACCAGTAGTAGTTTCCGATGCACATGTGGAGGCATTATGTTATCTGTGTACTATTACAGTGTTGATGAAACATAGAAATTGCATCGGGATTGAATACAACAGTCACAATGCGCACTTTCTCCCATAGGAGTAATTCTCAAGCAGTCTACGCATTGATCGTTCCCTGGAAGACCAGTAGTATTTCCTATGCACATCTGGTGGCATTCTGTAATCTGTGGACTATCAGAGTATTGATGAAACACAGAAATTGCATCGGGATTGAATACAACAGTCACCATGCGCACTTTCCTCCATGGGAGTAATGTCCCAAACAGTCTACGCTTTGATCGTTCCCTGGATGACCAGTAGTAGTTTCCGATTAACATCTGGAGGCATTCTGCAATCTGTGGACTATCAGAGTGTTGATGAAACACCGAAATTGCATCGGGATTGAATTCAACAGTCACCATGCACACTTTCCTCCATGGCAGTAATGTCTCAAACAGTCTACGCTTTGATCGTTCCCTGGAAGACCAGTAGTAGTTTCCGATGCCCATCTGAAGGCATTCTGTAATCTGTGGAGTATCAGAGAGTTGATGAAACACAGAAATTGTATCGGGATTGAATATAACACTTACCATGTGCACCTTCCTCCATTTGAGTAATGTCTCAAACAGTCTACGCTTTGATCGTTCCCTAAAAGACCAGTAGTAGTTTCCGATGCACATGTGGAGGCATTATGTTATCTGTGTACTATTACAGTGTTGATGAAACATAGAAATTGCATCGGGATTGAATACAACAGTCACAATGCGCACTTTCTCCCATAGGAGTAATTCTCAAGCAGTCTACGCATTGATCGTTCCCTGGAAGACCAGTAGTATTTCCTATGCACATCTGGTGGCATTCTGTAATCTGTGGACTATCAGAGTATTGATGAAACACAGAAATTGCATCGGGATTGAATAAAACAGTCACCATCCGCACTTTCCTCCATGGGTGTAATGTCTGAAACAGTCTACGCTTTGATCGTTCCCGAGAAGACCAGTAGTAGTTTCCGATTAACATCTGGAGTCATTCTGTAATCTGTGGACTATCAGAGTGTTGATGCAACACAGAAATTGCATCGGGATTGAATACAACAGTCACCATGCGCACCTTCCTCCATGGGAGTAATGTCCCAAACAGTCTACGTTTTGATCGTTCCCTGGAAGACCAGTAGTAGTTTCCGATGAACATCTGGAGGCTTTCAGTAATCTGTGGAGTATCAGAGTGTTGATGAAACACAGAAAATGCATCGGGATTGAATACAACAGTCACCATGCGCACTTTCCTCCATGGGAGTAATGTCTCAAAGAGTTTACGCTTTGATCGTTCCCTGGAAGACCAGTAGTAGTTTCCGATGCACATTTGGAGGCATTCTGTTCTCTGTGGAGTTTCAGAGTGTTGATAAACACAGAAATTGCATTGGGATCGAATACAACAGTCACTATGCACACATTCCTCCTTGGGAGTAATGTCTCTAACAGTCTACGCTTTGATCGTTCTCGGGAAGACAAGTAGTAGTTTCCGATGCACATCTCGTGGCATTGTGTAATCTGTGGACTATCAGAGTGTTGATAAAACACAAAAATTGCATCGGGATAGAATACAACAGTCACTATGCGCACATTCCTCCATGGGAGTAATGTCTCAAACACTCTAAAATTTGATCGTTCCCTGGAAGAGCAGTAGAAGTTTCCGATTAACATCTGGAGGCATTCTGCTATCTGTGGACTATCAGAGTGTTGATGAAACACCGAAATTGCATCGGGATTGAATTCAACAGTCACCATGCACACTTTCCTCCATGGCAGTAATGTCTCAAACAGTCTACGCTTTGATCGTTCCCTGGAAGACCAGTAGTAGTTTCCGATGCCCATCTGAAGGCATTCTGTAATCTGTGGAGTATCAGAGAGTTGATGAAACACAGAAATTGTATCGGGATTGAATATAACACTTACCATGTGCACCTTCCTCCATTTGAGTAATGTCTCAAACAGTCTACGCTTTGATCGTTCCCTAAAAGACCAGTAGTAGTTTCCGATGCACATGTGGAGGCATTATGTTATCTGTGTACTATTACAGTGTTGATGAAACATAGAAATTGCATCGGGATTGAATACAACAGTCACAATGCGCACTTTCTCCCATAGGAGTAATTCTCAAGCAGTCTACGCATTGATCGTTCCCTGGAAGACCAGTAGTATTTCCTATGCACATCTGGTGGCATTCTGTAATCTGTGGACTATCAGAGTATTGATGAAACACAGAAATTGCATCGGGATTGAATACAACAGTCACCATGCGCACTTTCCTCCATGGGAGTAATGTCCCAAACAGTCTACGCTTTGATCGTTCCCTGGATGACCAGTAGTAGTTTCCGATTAACATCTGGAGGCATTCTGTAATCTGTGGACTATCAGAGTGTTGATGAAACACAGAAATTGCATCGGGATTGAATACAACAGTCACCATGCACACTTTCCTCCATGGCAGTAATGTCTCAAACAGTCTACGCTTTGATCGCTCCCTGGAAGACCAGTAGTAGTTTCCGATGCCAATCTGGATTCATTTTGTAATCTGTGGAGTATCAGAGAGTTGATGAAACACAGAAATTGTATCGGGATTGAATAAAACAGTCACCATCCGCACTTTAATCCATGGGAGTAATGTCTGAAAGAGTCTACGCTTTGATCGTTCCCGGGAAGACCAGTAGTAGTTTCCGATTAACATCTGGAGGCATTCTGTAATCTGTGGACTATCAGAGTGTTGATGAAACACAGAAATTGCATCGGGATTGAATACAACAGTCACCATGCGCACTTTCCTCCATGGGAGTAATGTCCCAAACAGTCTACGTTTTGATCGTTCCCTGGAAGACCAGTAGTAGTTTCCGATGCACATCTGGAGCCATTCTGTTATCTGTGGACTATCAGAGTGTTGATGAAACACAGAAATTGTATCGGGATTGAATACAACAGTCACCATGCGCACTTTCCTCCCTGGGAGTAATGTCTCAAACACTCTACAATTTGATCGTTCTCTGGAAGACCAGTAGTAGTTTCCGATGCACATCTGGAGGCATTCTGTAATCTGTGGAGTATCAGAGTGTTGATGAAACACAGAAAATGCATCGGGATTGAATACAACAGTCACCATGCGCACTTTCCTCCACGGGAGTAATGTCTCAAACAATCTACGCTTTGATCGTTCCCTGGAAGACCAGGAGTAGTTTCCGATGCACTTCTGGTGGCATTCTGTAATGTCTAGACTATCAGAGTGTTGATGATACACAGTAATTGCATCGGGATTGTATAAAACAGTCACCATGCTCACTTTCCTCCATGGGAGTAATGTCTCTAACAGTCTACGCTTTGATCGTTCCCTCGAAGGCCAGTAGTAGTTTCCGATGAACATCTGGAGGCTTTATGTAATCTGTGGACTATCAGAGTGTTGATGAAACACAGAAATTGTATCGGGATTGAATACAAGAGTCACCATGCGCACTTTCCTCCCTGGGAGTAATGTCTCAAACACTCTACAATTTGATCGTTCTCTGGAAGACCAGTAGTAGTTTCCGATGCACATCTGGGGCATTCTGTAATCTGTGGAGTATCAGAGTGTTGATGAAACACAGAAAATGCATCGGGATTGAATACAACAGTCACCATGCGCACTTTCCTCCACGGGAGTAATGTCTCAAACAATCTACGCTTTGATCGTTCCCTGGAAGACCAGGAGTAGTTTCCGATGCACTTCTGGTGGCATTCTGTAATGTCTAGACTATCAGAGTGTTGATGAAACACAGTAATTGCATCGGGATTGAATAAAACAGTCACCATGCTCACTTTCCTCCATGGGAGTAATGTCTCTAACAGTCTACGCTTTGATCGTTCCCTGGAAGACCAGTAGTAGTTTCCGATGAACATCTGGAGGCTTCATGTAATCTGTGGACTATCAGAGTGTTGATGAAACACTGAAATTGAATCGGTATTTAATACAACATTCTCCATGCGCTGTTACCTCCATGGGAGTAATGTCTCAAACAGTCTACGCTTTGATCGTTCCCTGGAAGACCAGTAGTAGTTTCCGATGAACATCTTTAGGCTTTCTGTAATCTGTGGACTATCAGAGTGTTGATGAAACACAGAAATTGCATCGGGATTGAATACAACAGTCACCATGCGCACTTTCATCCATGGGAGTAATGTCTCAAGCAGTCTACGCTTTGATCGTTCCCGGGAAGACCAGTAGTAGTTTCCGATGAACATCTGGAGGCTTTCAGTAATCTGTGGAGTATCAGAGTGTTGATGAAACACAGAAAATGCATCGGGATTGAATACAACAGTCACCATGCGCACTTTCCTCCATGGGAGTAATGTCTCAAAGAGTTTACGCTTTGATCGATCCCTGGAAGACCAGTAGTAGTTTCCGATGCACATTTGGAGGCATTCTGTAATCTGTGGAGTGTCAGAGTGTTGATAAACACAGAAATTGCATTGGGATCGAATACAACAGTCACTATGCGCACATTCCTCCTTGGGAGTAATGTCTCTAACAGTCTACGCTTTGATCGTTCTCGGGAAGACCAGTAGTAGTTTCCGATGCACATCTCGTGGCATTGTGTAATCTGTGGACTATCAGAGTGTTGATAAAACACAAACATTGCATCGGGATTGAATACAACAGTCACTATGCGCACATTCCTCCATGGGAGTAATGTCTCAAACACTCTAAAATTTGATCGTTCCCTGGAAGTGCAGTAGAAGTTTCCGATTAACATCTGGAGGCATTCTGTAATCTGTGGACTATCAGAGTGTTGATGAAACACCGAAATTGCATCGGGATTGAATTCAACAGTCACCATGCACACTTTCCTCCATGGCAGTAATGTCTCAAACAGTCTACGCTTTGATCGTTCCCTGGAAGACCAGTAGTAGTTTCCGATGCCCATCTGGAGGCATTCTGTAATCTGTGGAGTATCAGAGAGTTGATGAAACACAGAAATTGTATCGGGATTGAATATAACACTCACCATGTGCACCTTCCTCCATTTGAGTAATGTCTCAAACAGTCTACGCTTTGATCGTTCCCTAAAAGACCAGTAGTAGTTTCCGATGCACATGTGGAGGCATTATGTTATCTGTGGACTATTACAGTGTTGATGAAACATAGAAATTGCATCGGGATTGAATACAACAGTCACAATGCGCACTTTCTCCCATAGGAGTAATTCTCAAGCAGTCTACGCATTGATCGTTCCCTGGAAGACCAGTAGTATTTCCTATGCACATCTGGTGGCATTCTGTAATCTGTGGACTATCAGAGTATTGATGAAACACAGAAATTGCATCGGGATTGAATACAACAGTCACCATGCGCACTTTCCTCCATGGGAGTGATGTCCCAAACAGTCTACGCTTTGATCGTTCCCTGGATGACCTGTAGTAGTTTCCGATTAACATCTGGAGGCATTCTGTAATCTGTGGACTATCAGAATGTTGATGAAACACAGATATTGCATCGGGATTGAATACAACATTCTCCATGCGCAGTTTCCTCCATGGGAGTAATGTCTCAAACAATCTACGATTTGATCGTTCAGTGGAAGGCCAGTAGTAGTTTCAACTGCACATCTGGAGGCATTCTGTAATCTGTGGACTATCAGAGTGTTGATAAAACATAGAAATTGCATCGGGATTGAATACAACAGTCACTATGCGCACATTCCTCCATGGGAGTAATGTCTCAAACAGTCTACAATTTGATCGTTTCCCTGGAAGACCAGTAGAAGTTTCCGATGCACATCTGGGGCATTCTGTAATCTGTGGACTATCAGAGAGTTGATGAAACACAGAAATTGCATCGGGATTGAATACAACAGTCACCATGCACACTTTCCTCCATTGCAGTAATGTCTCAAACAGTCTACGCTTTGATCGCTCCCTGGAAGACCAGTAGTAGTTTCCGATGCCAATCTGGAGGCATTTTGTAATCTGTGGAGTATCAGAGAGTTGATGAAACACAGAAATTGTATCGGGATTGAATAAAACAGTCACCATCCGCACTTTCCTCCATGGGAGTAATGTCTGAAAGAGTCTACGCTTTGATCGTTCCCGGGAAGACCAGTAGTAGTTTCCGATTAACATCTGGAGGCATTCTGTAATCTGTGGACTATCAGAGTGTTGATGAAACACATAAATTGCATCGGGATTGAATACAACAGTCACCATGCGCACTTTCCTCCATGGGAGTAATGTCCCAAACAGTCTACGTTTTGATCGTTCCCTGGAAGACCAGTAGTAGTTTCCGATGCACATCTGGAGCCATTCTGTTATCTGTGGACTATCAGAGTGTTGATGAAACACAGAAATTGTATCGGGATTGAATACAACAGTCACCATGTGCACTTTCCTCCCTGGGAGTAATGTCTCAAACACTCTACAATTTGATCGTTCTCTGGAAGACCAGTAGTAGTTTCCGATGCACATCTGGAGGCATTCTGTAATCTGTGGAGTATCAGAGTGTTGATGAAACACAGAAAATGCATCGGGATTGAATACAACAGTCACCATGTGCACTTTCCTCCACGGGAGTAATGTCTCAAACAATCTACGCTTTGATCGTTCCCTGGAAGACCAGGAGTAGTTTCCGATGCACTTCTGATGGCATTCTGTAATGTCTAGACTATCAGAGTGTTGATGATACACAGTAATTGCATCGGGATTGTATAAAACAGTCACCATGCTCACTTTCCTCCATGGGAGTAATGTCTCTAACAGTCTACGCTTTGATCGTTCCCTCGAAGACCAGTAGTAGTTTCCGATGAACATCTGGAGGCTTTATGTAATCTGTGGACTATCAGAGTGTTGATGAAACACAGAACTTGTATCGGGATTGAATACAACAGTCACCATGCGCACTTTCCTCCCTGGGAGTAATGTCTCAAACACTCTACAATTTGATCGTTCTCTGGAAGACCAGTAGTAGTTTCCGATGCACATCTGGAGGCATTCTGTAATCTGTGGAGTATCAGAGTGTTGATGAAACACAGAAAATGCATCGGGATTGAATACAACAGTCACCATGCGCACTTTCCTCCACGGGAGTAATGTCTCAAACAATCTACGCTTTGATCGTTCCCTGGAAGACCAGTAGTATTTCCTATGCACATCTGGTGGCATTCTGTAATCTGTGGACTATCAGAGTATTGATGAAACACAGAAATTGCATCGGGATTGAATACAACAGTCACCATGCGCACTTTCCTCCATGGGAGTGATGTCCCAAACAGTCTACGCTTTGATCGTTCCCTGGATGACCTGTAGTAGTTTCCGATTAACATCTGGAGGCATTCTGTAATCTGTGGACTATCAGAATGTTGATGAAACACAGATATTGCATCGGGATTGAATACAACATTCTCCATGCGCAGTTTCCTCCATGGGAGTAATGTCTCAAACAATCTACGATTTGATCGTTCAGTGGAAGGCCAGTAGTAGTTTCAACTGCACATCTGGAGGCATTCTGTAATCTGTGGACTATCAGAGTGTTGATAAAACATAGAAATTGCATCGGGATTGAATACAACAGTCACTATGCGCACATTCCTCCATGGGAGTAATGTCTCAAACAGTCTACGCTTTGATCGCTCCCTGGAAGACCAGTAGAAGTTTCCGATGCACATCTGGGGCATTCTGTAATCTGTGGACTATCAGAGTGTTGATGAAACACAGAAATTGCATCGGGATTGAATACAACAGTCACCATGCACACTTTCCTCCATTGCAGTAATGTCTCAAACAGTCTACGCTTTGATCGCTCCCTGGAAGACCAGTAGTAGTTTCCGATGCCAATCTGGAGGCATTTTGTAATCTGTGGAGTATCAGAGAGTTGATGAAACACAGAAATTGTATCGGGATTGAATAAAACAGTCACCATCCGCACTTTCCTCCATGGGAGTAATGTCTGAAAGAGTCTACGCTTTGATCGTTCCCGGGAAGACCAGTAGTAGTTTCCGATTAACATCTGGAGGCATTCTGTAATCTGTGGACTATCAGAGTGTTGATGAAACACAGAAATTGCATCGGGATTGAATACAACAGTCACCATGCGCACTTTCCTCCATGGGAGTAATGTCCCAAACAGTCTACGTTTTGATCGTTCCCTGGAAGACCAGTAGTAGTTTCCGATGCACATCTGGAGCCATTCTGTTATCTGTGGACTATCAGAGTGTTGATGAAACACAGAAATTGTATCGGGATTGAATACAACAGTCACCATGCTCACTTTCCTCCCTGGGAGTAATGTCTCAAACACTCTACAATTTGATCGTTCTCTGGAAGACCAGTAGTAGTTTCCGATGCACATCTGGAGGCATTCTGTAATCTGTGGAGTATCAGAGTGTTGATGAAACACAGAAAATGCATCGGGATTGAATACAACAGTCACCATGCGCACTTTCCTCCACGGGAGTAATGTCTCAAACAATCTACGCTTTGATCGTTCCCTGGAAGACCAGGAGTAGTTTCCGATGCACTTCTGGTGGCATTCTGTAATGTCTAGACTATCAGAGTGTTGATGATACACAGTAATTGCATCGGGATTGTATAAAACAGTCACCATGCTCACTTTCCTCCATGGGAGTAATGTCTCTAACAGTCTACGCTTTGATCGTTCCCTCGAAGACCAGTAGTAGTTTCCGATGAACATCTGGAGGCTTTATGTAATCTGTGGACTATCAGAGTGTTGATGAAACACAGAAATTGTATCGGGATTGAATACAACAGTCACCATGCGCACTTTCCTCCCTGGGAGTAATGTCTCAAACACTCTACAATTTGATCGTTCTCTGGAAGACCAGTAGTAGTTTCCGATGCACATCTGGAGGCATTCTGTAATCTGTGGAGTATCAGAGTGTTGATGAAACACAGAAAATGCATCGGGATTGAATACAACAGTCACCATGCGCACTTTCCTCCACGGGAGTAATGTCTCAAACAATCTACGCTTTGATCGTTCCCTGGAAGACCAGGAGTAGTTTCCGATGCACTTCTGGTGGCATTCTGTAATGTCTAGACTATCAGAGTGTTGATGAAACACAGTAATTGCATCGTGATTGAATAAAACAGTCACCATGCTCACTTTCCTCCATGGGAGTAATGTCTCTAACAGTCTACGCTTTGATCGTTCCCTGGAAGACCAGTTGTAGTTTCCGATGAACATCTGGAGGCTTCATGTAATCTGTGGACTATCAGAGTGTTGATGAAACACTGAAATTGAATCGGTATTTATTACAACATTCTCCATGCGCTGTTACCCCCATGGGAGTAATGTCTCAAACAGTCTACGCTTTGATCGTTCCCTGGAAGACCAGTAGTAGTTTCCGATGAACATCTTTAGGCTTTCTGTAATCTGTGGACTATCAGAGTGTTGATGAAACACAGAAATTGCATCGGGATTGAATACAACAGTCACCATGCGCACTTTCATCCATGGGAGTAATGTCTCAAGCAGTCTACGCTTTGATCGTTCCCGGGAAGACCAGTAGTAGTTTCCGAAGTACATCTCGTGGCATTCTGTAATCCGTGGACAATCAGAGTGTTGATGAAACACAGAAAATGCTTTGCGATTGAATACAACAGTCACCATGCGTACATTACTCCATAAAAGTAATGTCACAAACAGTCTACGCTTTGATCGTTTCCTGGAAGACCAGTAGTAGTTTCCGATGCACATCTGGAAGCATTCTGTAATCTGTGGACTATCAGAGTCTTGATGAAACACAGAAATTGCATCGGGATTGAATACAACAGTCACCATTGGCTGTTTCTTCCATAAAAGCAATGTCTCAAACAGTCTACGCTTTATTCGTTCCCTGGAAGCCCAGTAGTAATTTCCGATTAACATCTGGAGGCATTCTGTAATTTGTGGAGTATGGGAGACTTGATGAAACACAGAAATTGCCTTGGGATTGAATAAAACAGTCACCATCCGCAATTTCCTCCATGGGTGTAATGTCTGAAACAGTCTACGCTTTGATCGTTCCCTGGAAGACCAGTAGTAGTTTCCGATGCACATCTGGAGGCATTCTTTAATCTGTGGACTATCAGAGTGTTGATAAAGCACAGAAATTGTATCACTGTTGAATACGACACTCACCATGTGCATCTTCCTCCATGGGAGTAATGTCTCAAACAGTCTACGCTTTGTTCGTTCCCTGGAAGACCAGTAGTAGTTTCCGATGCACATCTGGAGGCATTCTGTAATCTGTGGACTATCAGAGTGTTGATGAAACACAGAAATTGCATCGGGATTGAATACAACAGTCACAATGCGCACTTTCCTCCATAGGAGTAATTCTCAAGCAGTATAAGCATTGATCGTTCCCTGGAAGACCAGTAGTATTTCCTATGCACATCTGGTGGCATTCAGAAATCTATGGACTATCAGGGTATTGATGAAACTCAGAAATTGCATCGGGATTGAATACAACAGTCACCATGCGCACTTTCCTCCACGGGAGGTATGTCTCAAACAGTCTGCGGTTTGATCGTTCCCTGGAAGACCAGTAGTAGTTTCCGATGCACTTCTGGTGGCATTCTGTAATCTGTGGACTATCAGAGTGTTGATGAAACACAGAAATTGCATCGGGATTGTATACAACAGTCACCATGCGCACAGTCCTCAACGGTAGTAATGTCTCAAACAGTCTACGCTTTGATCGTTCCTGGGAAGACCACTAGTAGTTTCCGATTAACAGCTGGAGGCATTCTGTAATCTGTGGACTATCTGAGTGTTGATGAAACACAGAAATTGCATCGGGATTGAATACAACAGTCGCCATGCGCACTTTCCTCCATGGGAGTAATGTCCCAAACAGTCAACGTTTTGATCGTTCCCTGGAAGACCAGTAGTAGTTTCCGATGCACTTCTGGTGGCATTCTGTAATGTCTAGACTATCAGAGTGTTGATGAAACACAGTAATTGCCTCGGGATTGAATAAAACAGTCACCATGTGCACCTTCCTCCATTTGAGTAATGTCTCAAACAGTCAACGTTTTGATCGTTCCCTGGAAGACCAGTAGTAGTTTCCGATGCACATCTGGATGCCTTCTGTAATCTGTGGACTATCAGAGTGTTGATGAAACACAGAAATTGTATCGGGATTGAATACAACACACACCATGTGCACCTTCCTCCATTTGAGTAATGTCACAAACAGTCTACGCTTTGATCGTTCCTGGGAAGACCACTAGTAGTTTCCGATTAACAGCTGGAGGCATTCTGTAATCTGTGGACTATCTGAGTGTTGATGAAACACAGAAATTGCATCGGGATTGAATACAACAGTCGCCATGCGCACTTTCCTCCATGGGAGTAATGTCCCAAACAGTCAACGTTTTGATCGTTCCCTGGAAGACCAGTAGTAGTATCCGATGCACATTTGGAGGCATTCTGTAATCTGTGGAGTATCAGAGTGTTGATAAAACACAAAAATTGCATCGGGATTGATTACAACAGTTACTATGCGCACATTCCTCCATGGGAGTAATGTCTCAAACATTCTACAATTTGATCGTTCCCTGGAAGACCAGTAGAAGTTTCCGATTAACATCTGGATGCATTCTGTAATCTGTGGACTATCAGAGTGTTGATTAAACACCGAAATTGCATCGGGATTGAATACAACAGTCCCCATGCACACTTTCCTCCATTTGAGTAATGTCTCAAACAGTCTACGCTTTGATCGTTCCCTGGAAGACCAGTAGTAGTTTCCGATGCCCATCTGGAGGCATTCTGTAATCTGTGGAGTATCAGAGAGTTGATGAAACACAGAAATTGTATCGGGATTGAATAAAACAGTCACCATCCGCAGTTTCCTCCATGGGAGTCATGTCTGAAACAGTCTACGCTTTGATCGATCCTGGGAAGACCACTAGCAGTTTCCGATTAACATCTGGAGGCATTCTGTAATCTGTGGACTATCAGAGTGTTGATGAAACACAGAAATTGCATCGGGATTGAATACAACATTCACCATGCGCACTTTCCTAAATGGGAGAAATGTCCCAAACAGTCAACGTTTTGATCGTTCCCTGGAAGACCAGTAGTAGTATCCGATGAACATCTGAAGGCTTTCTGTAATCTGTGGAGTATCAGAGTGTTGATGAAACACAGAAAATGCATCGGGATTGAATACAACAGTCACCATGCTCACTTCCCTCCAAGGGAGTAATTTCTCAAACAATCTACTCTTTGATTGTTCCCTGGAAGACCAGTAGTAGTTTCCGATGCACTTCTGGTGGCATTCTGTAATGTCTAAGCTATCAGAGTGTTGATGAAACACAGTAATTGCCTCGGGATTGAATAAAACAGTCACCATGCTCACTTTCCTCCATGGGATTAATGTCTCAAGCAGTCTACGCTTGATCGTTCCCGGAAAGACCAGTATTACTTTCCGATGCACATCTGGAGGCATTCTGTAATCTGTGGACTATCGGAGTGTTGATGAAACACAGAAATTCCATCGGGATTGCATACAACAGTCACCATGCGCTGTTTCTTCCATAAAAGCAATGTCTCAAACGGTCTACGCTTTATTCGTTCCCTGGAAGACAAGTAGTAGTTTCCGATGCACATCTGGAGGCATTCTGTAATCTGTGGACTTTCAGAGTGTTGATGCAACACAGAAATTGCATCGGGATTGAATACAACAGTCACCATGCGCACTTTCCTCCATAGGAGTAATGTCCCAAACAGTCTACGCTTTGATCGTTCCCTGGAAGACCAGTAGTAGTTTCCGATGCACATCTGGATGCATTCTGTAATCTGTGGACTATCAGAGTGTTGATGAAACATAGAAATTGTATCGGGATTGAATACAACACTCACCACGTGCACCTTCCTCCATTTGAGTAATGTCTCAAACAGTCTACGCTTTGATCGTTCCCTGGAAGACCAGTAGTAGTTTCCGATGCACATCTGGAGGCATTCTGTAATCTGTGGACTATCAGAGTGTTGATGAAACACAGAAATTGCTTCGGGATTGAATACAACAGTCACAATGCGCACTTTCCCCCATAGGAGTAATTCTCAAGCAGTCTACGAATTGATCGTTCCTTGGAAGACCAGTAGTATTTCCTATGCACATCTGGTGGCATTCTGTAATCTGTGGACTTTCAGAGTGTTGATGAAACATAGAAATTGTATCGGGATTGAATACAACACTCACCATGTGCACCTTCCTCCATTTGAGTAATGTCTCAAACTGTCTATGCTTTGATCGTTCCCTGGAAGACCTGTAGAAGTTTCCGATTAACATCTGGGGGCATTCTGTAATCTGTGGACTATCAGAGTGTTGATGAAACACAGATTGCATTGGGATTAAATACAACAGTCACCATGCACAATATCCTCCATGGCAGTAATGTCTCAAACAGTCTACGCTTTGATCGTTCCCTGGAAGACCAGTAGTAGTTTCCGATGCCCATCTGGAGGCATTCTGTAATCTGTGGAATATCAGAGAGTTGATGAAACACAGAAATTGTATCGGGATTGAATAAAACAGTCACCATGCGCACTTTCCTCCATGGGAGTAATGTCTCAAACAGTCTACGCTTTGATCGTTCCCTGGAAGACCAGTAGTAGTTTCCGATGCACATCTGGAGGCATTCTGTAATCTGTGGACTATCAGAGTGTTGATGAAACACAGAAATTGCTTCGGGATTGAATACAACAGTCACAATGCGCACTTTCCCCCATAGGAGTAATTCTCAAGCAGTCTACGCATTAATCGTTCCCTGGAAGACCAGTAGTATTTCCTATGCACATCTGGTGGCATTCTGTAATCTGTGGACTATCAGAGTATTGATGAAACACAGAAATTGCATCGGGATTGAATACAATAGTCACCATGCGCACTTTCCTCCATGGGAGTAATGTCCCAAACAGTCTACGTTTTGATCGTTCCCTGGATGACCAGTAGAAGTTTCCGATTAACATCTGGAGGCATTCTGTAATCTGTGGACTATCAGAGTGTTGATGAAACACAGATTGCATTGGGATTAAATACAACAGTCACCATGCACAATATCCTCCATGGCAGTAATGTCTCAAACAGTCTACGCTTTGATCGTTCCCTGGAAGACCAGTAGTAGTTTCCGATGCCCATCTGGAGGCATTCTGTAATCTGTGGAATATCAGAGAGTGTATGAAACACAGAAATTGTATCGGGATTGAATAAAACAGTCACCATCCGCACTTTCCTCCGTGGGAGTAATGTCTGAAACAGTCTACGCTTTGATCGTTCCCGGGAAGACCAGTAGTAGTTTCCGATTAACATCTGGAGGCATTCTGTAATCTGTGGACTATCAGAGTGTTGATGAAACACAGAAATTGCATCGGGATTGAATACAACAGTCACCATGCGCACTTTCCTCCATGGGAGTAATGTAACAAACAGTCAACGTTTTGATCGTTCCCTGGAAGACCAGTAGTAGTTTCCGATGCACTTCTGGTGGCATTCTGTAATCTGTGGACTATCAGAGTGTTGATGAAACACAGAAATTGCATCGGGATTGAAAAAACAGTCACCATCCGCACTTTCCTCCATGGGTGTAAGGTCTGAAACAGTCTACGCTTTGATCGTTCCCGGGAAGACCAGTAGTAGTTTCCGATTAACATCTGGAGTCATTTTGTAATCTGTGGACTATCAGTGTGTTGATGCAACACAGAAATTGCATCGGGATTGAATACAACAGTCACCATGCGCACTTTCCTACCATGGGAGTAATGTCCCAAACAGTCTACGCTTTGATCGTACCCTGGAAGACCAGTAGTAGTTTCCGATGCAAATCTGGATGCATTCTGTTATCTGAGGACTATCAGAGTGTTGATGAAACATAGAAATTGTATCGGGATTGAATACAACACTCACCATGTGCACCTTCCTCCATTTGAGTAATGTCTCAAACAGTCTACGCCTTGATCGTTCCCTGGAAGACCAGTAGTAGTTTCCGATGCACATCTGGAGGCATTCTGTAATCTGTGGACTATCAGGGTGGTGATGAAACACAGAAATTGCTTCAGGATTGAATACAACAGTCACAATGCGCACTTTCCCCCATAGGAGTAATTCTCAAGCAGTCTACGCATTGATCGTTCCCTGGAAGACCAGTAGTATTTCCTATGCACATCTGGTGGCATTCTGTAATATGTGGACTATCAGAGTATTGATGAAACACAGCAATTGCATCGCGATTGAATACAATAGTCACCATGCGCACTTTCCTCCATGGGAGTAATGTCCCAAGCAGTCTACGCTTTGATCGTTCCCTGGAAGACCAGTAGTAGTTTCCGATTAACAACTGGAGGCATTCTGTAATCTGTGGACTATCAGAGTGTTGATGAAACACAGAAATTGCATCGGGATTGAATACAACAGTCACCATGCGCACTTTCCTCCATAGGAGTAATGTCCCAAACAGTCTACGCTTTGATCGTTCCCTGGAAGACCAGTAGTAGTTTCCGATGCACATCTGGATGCATTCTGTAATCTGTGGACTATCAGAGTGTTGATGAAACATAGAAATTGTATCGGGATTGAATACAACACTCACCACGTGCACCTTCCTCCATTTGAGTAATGTCTCAAACAGTCTACGCTTTGATCGTTCCCTGGAAGACCAGTAGTAGTTTCCGATGCACATCTGGAGGCATTCTGTAATCTGTGGACTATCAGAGTGTTGATGAAACACAGAAATTGCTTCGGGATTGACTACAACAGTCACAATGCGCACTTTCCCCCATAGGAGTAATTCTCAAGCAGTCTACGAATTGATCGTTCCTTGGAAGACCAGTAGTATTTCCTATGCACATTTGGTGGCATTCTGTAATCTGTGGACTATCAGAGTGTTGATGAAACATAGAAATTTTATCGGGATTGAATACAACACTCACCATGTGCACCTTCCTCCATTTGAGTAATGTCTCAAACTGTCTACGCTTTGATCGTTCCCTGGAAGACCTGTAGAAGTTTCCGATTAACATCTGGGGGCATTCTGTAATCTGTGGACTATCAGAGTGTTGATGAAACACAGATTGCATTGGGATTAAATACAACAGTCACCATGCACAATATCCTCCATGGCAGTAATGTCTCAAACAGTCTACGCTTTGATCGTTCCCTGGAAGACCAGTAGTAGTTTCCGATGCCCATCTGGAGGCATTCTGTAATCTGTGGAATATCAGAGAGTTGATGAAACACAGAAATTGTATCGGGATTGAATAAAACAGTCACCATCCGCACTTTCCTCCGTGGGAGTAATGTCTGAAACGGTCTACGCTTTGATCGTTCCCGGGAAGACCAGTAGTAGTTTCCGATTATCATCTGGAGGCATTCTGTAATCTGTGGACTATCAGAGTGTTGATGAAACACAGAAATTGCATCGGGATTGAATACAACAGTCACCATGCGCACTTTCCTCCATGGGAGTAATGTCCCAAACAGTCAACGTTTTGATCGTTCCCTGGAAGACCAGTAGTAGTTTCCGATGCACTTCTGGTGGCATTCTGTAATCTGTGGACTATCAGAGTGTTGATGAAACACAGAAATTGCATCGGGATTGAATAAAACAGTCACCATCCGCACTTTCCTCCATGGGTGTTATGTCTGAAACAGTCTACGCTTTGATCGTTCCCAGGAAGACCAGTAGTAGTTTCCGATTAACATCTGGAGTCATTCTGTAATCTGTGGACTATCAGAGTGTTGATGCAACACAGAAATTGCATCGGGATTGAATGCAACAGTCACCATGCGCACTTTCCTCCATGGGAGTAATGTCCCAAACAGTCTACGCTTTGATCGAACCCTGGAAGACCAGTAGTAGTTTCCGATGCAAATCTGGAGGCATTCTGTAATCTGTGGACTATCAGAGTGTTGATGAAACATAGAAATTGTATCGGGATTGAATACAACACTCACCTTGTGCACCTTCCTCCATTTGAGTAATGTCTCAAACAGTCTACGCTTTGATCGTTCCCTGGAAGACCAGTAGTAGTTTCCGATGCACATCTGGAGGCATTCTGTAATCTGTGGACTATCAGAGTGTTGATGAAACACAGAAATTGCTTCGGGATTGAATACAACAGTCACAATGCGCACTTTCCCCCATAGGAGTAATTCTCAAGCAGTCTACGCATTAATCGTTCCCTGGAAGACCAGTAGTATTTCCTATGCACATCTGGTGGCATTCTGTAATCTGTGGACTATCAGAGTATTGATGAAACACAGAAATTGCATCGGGATTGAATACAATAGTCACCATGCGCACTTTCCTCCATGGGAGTAATGTCCCAAACAGTCTACGTTTTGATCGTTCCCTGGATGACCAGTAGAAGTTTCCGATTAACATCTGGAGGCATTCTGTAATCTGTGGACTATCAGAGTGTTGATGAAACACAGATTGCATTGGGATTAAATACAACAGTCACCATGCACAATATCCTCCATGGCAGTAATGTCTCAAACAGTCTACGCTTTGATCGTTCCCTGGAAGACCAGTAGTAGTTTCCGATGCCCATCTGGAGGCATTCTGTAATCTGTGGAATATCAGAGAGTGTATGAAACACAGAAATTGTATCGGGATTGAATAAAACAGTCACCATCCGCACTTTCCTCCGTGGGAGTAATGTCTGAAACAGTCTACGCTTTGATCGTTCCCGGGAAGACCAGTAGTAGTTTCCGATTAACATCTGGAGGCATTCTGTAATCTGTGGACTATCAGAGTGTTGATGAAACACAGAAATTGCATCGGGATTGAATACAACAGTCACCATGCGCACTTTCCTCCATGGGAGTAGTGTAACAAACAGTCAACGTTTTGATCGTTCCCTGGAAGACCAGTAGTAGTTTCCGATGCACTTCTGGTGGCATTCTGTAATCTGTGGACTATCAGAGTGTTGATGAAACACAGAAATTGCATCGGGATTGAAAAAACAGTCACCATCCGCACTTTCCTCCATGGGTGTAAGGTCTGAAACAGTCTACGCTTTGATCGTTCCCGGGAAGACCAGTAGTAGTTTCCGATTAACATCTGGAGTCATTCTGTAATCTGTGGACTATCAGTGTGTTGATGCAACACAGATATTGCATCGGGATTGAATACAACAGTCACCATGCGCACTTTCCTACCATGGGAGTAATGTCCCAAACAGTCTACGCTTTGATCGTACCCTGGAAGACCAGTAGTAGTTTCCGATGCAAATCTGGATGCATTCTGTTATCTGAGGACTATCAGAGTGTTGATGAAACATAGAAATTGTATCGGGATTGAATACAACACTCACCATGTGCACCTTCCTCCATTTGAGTAATGTCTCAAACAGTCTACGCCTTGATCGTTCCCTGGAAGACCAGTAGTAGTTTCCGATGCACATCTGGAGGCATTCTGTAATCTGTGGACTATCAGAGTGTTGATGAAACACAGAAATTGCTTCAGGATTGAATACAACAGTCACAATGCGCACTTTCCCCCATAGGAGTAATTCTCAAGCAGTCTACGCATTGATCGTTCCCTGGAAGACCAGTAGTATTTCCTATGCACATCTGGTGGCATTCTGTAATATGTGGACTATCAGAGTATTGATGAAACACAGCAATTGCATCGCGATTGAATACAATAGTCACCATGCGCACTTTCCTCCATGGGAGTAATGTCCCAAGCAGTCTACGCTTTGATCGTTCCCTGGAAGACCAGTAGTAGTTTCCGATTAACAACTGGAGGCATTCTGTAATCTGTGGACTATCAGAGTGTTGATGAAACACAGAAATTGCATCGGGATTGAATACAACAGTCATCGTGCGCACTTTCCTAAATGGGAGTAATGTCCCAAACAGTCAACGTTTTGATCGTTCCCTGGAAGACCAATAATAGTTTCCGATGCACTTCTGGTGGCATTCTGTAATGTCTAGACTATCAGAGTGTTGATGAAACACAGTAATTGCCTCGGGATTGAATAAAACAGTCACCATGCTCACTTTCCTCCATGGGAGTAATGTCTCAAGCAGTCTACGCTTTGATCGTTCCCGGAAAGACCAATACTAGTTTCCAATGCACATCTTGAGGCATTCTGTAATCTGTGAACTATCAGAGTGTTGATGAAACACAGAAATTCCATCGGGATTGAATACAACAGTCACCATGCGCTGTTTCTTCCATAAAAGCAATGTCTCAAACAGTCTACGCATTATTCGTTCCCTGGAAGACAAGTAGTAGTTTCCGAAGCACATCGGGAGGCATTCTGTAATCTGTGGACTATCAGAGTGTTGATGAAACACAGAAATTGCATCGGGATTGAATAAAACAGTCACCATCCGCACTTTCCTCCATGGGTGTAATGTCTGAAACAGTCTACGCTTTGATCGTTCCCAGGAAGACCAGTAGTAGTTTCCGATTAACATCTGGAGTCATTCTGTAATCTGTGGACTATCAGAGTGTTGATGCAACACAGAAATTGCATCGGGATTGAATACAACAGTCACCATGCGCACATTCCTCCATGGGAGTAATGTCCCAAACAGTCTACGCTTTGATTGTTCCCTGGAAGAGCAGTAGTAGTTTCCGATGAACATCTGGAGGCTTTCTGTAATCTGTGGAGTATCAGAGTGTTGATGAAACACAGAAAATGCATCGGGATTGAATACAACAGTCACCATGCGCACTTTCCTCCATGGGAGTAATGTCTCAAACAATCTACGCTTTGATCGTTCCCAGGGAAGACCAGTAGTAGTTTCCGATTAACATCTGGAGGCATTCTTTAATCTGTGGACTTTCAGAGTGTTGATGCAACACAGAAATTGCATCGGGATTGAATACAACAGTCACAATGCGCACTTGCCTCCATGGGAGTAATGTCGCAAACAGTCTACGATTTGATCGTTCCCTGGAAGACCAGTAGTAGTTTGCGATGCACATCTGGATGCATTCTGTAATCTGTGGACTATCAGAGTGTTGATGAAACACAGAAATTCCATCGGGATTGCATACAACAGTCACCATGCGCTGTTTCTTCCATAAAAGCAATGTCTCAAACGGTCTACGCTTTATTCGTTCCCTGGAAGACAAGTAGTAGTTTCCGATGCACATCTGGATGCATTCTGTAATCTGTGGAGTATCAGAGGGTTGATGAAACACAGAAATTGCATCGGGATTGAATAAAACAGTCACCATCCGCACTTTCCTCCATGGGTGTAATGTCTGAAACAGTCTACGCTTTGATCGTTCCCAGGGAAGACCAGTAGTAGTTTCCGATTAACATCTGGAGGCATTCTTTAATCTGTGGACTTTCAGAGTGTTGATGCAACACAGAAATTGCATCGGGATTGAATACAACAGTCACAATGCGCACTTGCCTCCATGGGAGTAATGTCGCAAACAGTCTACGATTTGATCGTTCCCTGGAAGACCAGTAGTAGTTTGCGATGCACATCTGGATGCATTCTGTAATCTGTGGACTATCAGAGTGTTGATGAAACACAGAAATTCCATCGGGATTGCATACAACAGTCACCATGCGCTGTTTCTTCCATAAAAGCAATGTCTCAAACGGTCTACGCTTTATTCGTTCCCTGGAAGACAAGTAGTAGTTTCCGATGCACATCTGGAGGCATTCTGTAATCTGTGGAGTATCAGAGGGTTGATGAAACACAGAAATTGCATCGGGATTGAATAAAACAGTCACCATCCGCACTTTCCTCCATGGGTGTAATGTCTGAAACAGTCTACGCTTTGATCGTTCCCAGGAAGACCAGTAGAAGTTTCCGATAAACATCTGGAGGCATTCTGTAATCTGTGGTCTATCAGAGTGTTGATGAAACACAGATTGCATTGGGATTAAATACAACAGTCACCATGCACAATTTCCTCCATGGCAGTAATGTCTCAAACAGTCTACGCTTTGATCGTTCCCTGGAAGACCAGTAGTAGTTTCCGATGCCCATCTGGAGGCATTCTGTAATCTGTGGAGTATCAGAGAGTTGATGAAACACAGAAATTGTATCGGGATAGAATAAATCAGTCACCATCCGCACTTTCCTCCGTGGGAGTAATGTCTGAAACAGTCTACGCTTTGATCGTTCCCGGGAAGACCAGTAGTAGTTTCCGATTAACATCTGGAGGCATTCTGTAATCTGTGGACTATCAGAGTGTTGATGAAACACAGAAATTGCATCGGGATTGAATACAACAGTCACCATGCGCACTTTCCTCCATGGGAGTAATGTCCCAAACAGTCAACGTTTTGATCGTTCCCTGGAAGACCAGTAGTAGTTTCCGATGCACTTCTGGTGGCATTCTGTAATCTGTGGACTATCAGAGTGTTGATGAAACACAGAAATTGCATCGGGATTGAATAAAACAGTCACTATCCGCACTTTCTTCCATGGGTTTAATGTCTGAAACAGTCTACGCTTTGATCCTTCCCGGGAAGACCAGTAGTAGTTTCCGATTAACATCTGGAGTCATTCTGTAATCTGTGGACTATCAGATTGTTGATGCAACACAGAAATTGCATCGGGATTGAATACAACAGTCACCATGCGCACTTTCCTCCATGGGAGTAATGTCCCAAACAGTCTACGCTTTGATCGTTCCCTGGAAGACCAGTAGTAGTTTCCGATGCACATCTGGATGCATTCTGTAATCTGTGGACTATCAGAGTGTTGATGAAACATAGAAATTGTATCGGGATTGAATACAACACTCACCATGTGCAGCTTCCTCCATTTGAGTAATGTCTCAAACAGTCTACGCTTTGATCGTTCCCTGGAATACCAGTAGTAGTTTCCGATGCACATCTGGAGGCATTCTGTAATCTGTGGACTATCAGAGTGTTGATGAAACACAGAAATTGCTTCGGGATTGAATACAACAGTCACAATGCGCACTTTCCCCCATAGGAGTAATTCTCAAGCAGTCTACGCATTGATCGTTCCCAGGAAGACCAGTAGTATTTCCTATGCACATCTGGTGGCATTCTGTAATATGTGGGTTATCAGAGTATTGATGAAACACAGAAATTGCATCGGGATTGAATACAATAGTCACCATGCGCACTTTCCTCCATGGGAGTAATGTCCCAAACAGTCTACGCTTTGATCGTTCCCTGGATGACCAGTAGAAGTTTCCGATTAACATCTGGAGGCATTCTGTAATCTGTGGACTATCAGAGTGTTGATGAAACACAGAATGCAGTGGGATTGAATACTACAGTCACCATGCACAATTTCCTCCATGGCAGTAATGTCTCAAACAGTCTACGCTTTGATCGTTCCCTGGAAGACCAGTAGTAGTTTCCGATGCACATCTGGAGGCATTCTGTAATCTGTGGAGTATCCGAGAGTTGATGAAACACAGAAATTGTATCGGGATTGAATAAAAGTCACCATCCGCACTTTCCTCCGTGGGTGTAATGTCTGAAACAGTCTACGCTTTGATCGTTCCCGGGAAGACCAGTAGTAGTTTCCGATTAACATCTGGAGGCATTCTGTAATCTGTGGACTATCAGAGTGTTGATGAAACACAGAAATTGCATCGGGATTGAATACAACAGTCACCATGCGCACTTCCCTCCAAGGGAGTAATTTCTCAAACAATCTACGCTTTGATTGTTCCCTGGAAGACCAGTAGTAGTTTCCGATGCACTTCTGGTGGCATTCTGTAATGTCTAGACTATCAGGGTGTTGATGAAACACAGTAATTGCCTCGGGATTGAATAAAACAGTCACCATGCTCACTTTCCTCCATGGGAGTAATGTCTCAAGCAGTCTACGCTTTGATCGTTCCCGGAAAGACCAGTATTACTTTCCGATGCACATCTGGAGTCATTCTGCAATCTGTGGACTATCAGAGTGTTGATGAAACACAGAAATTCCATCGGGATTGCATACAACAGTCACCATGCGCTGTTTCTTCCATAAAAGCAATGTCTCAAACGGTCTACGCTTTATTTGTTCCCTGGAAGACAAGTAGTAGTTTCCGATGCACATCTGGAGGCATTCTGTAATCTGTGGAGTATCAGGGGGTTGATGAAACACAGAAATTGCATCGGGATTGAATAAAACAGTCACCATCCGCACTTTCCTCCATGGGTGTAATGTCTGAAACAGTCTACGCTTTGATCGTTCCCAGGGAAGACCAGTAGTAGTTTCCGATTAACATCTGGAGGCATTCTGTAATCTGTGGACATTCAGAGTGTTGATGCAAGACAGAAATTGCATCGGGATTGAATACAACAGTCACCATGCGCACTTTCCTCCATGGGAGTAATGTCCCAAACAGTCTACGATTTGTTCGTTCCCTGGAAGACCAGTAGTAGTTTCCGATGCACATCTGGATGCATTCTGTAATCTGTGGACTATCAGAGTGTTGATGAAACATAGAAATTGTATCGGGATTGAATACAACACTCACCATGTGCACCTTCCTCCATTTGAGTAATGTCTCAAACAGTCTACGCTTTGATCGTTCCCTGGAAGACCAGTAGTCGTTTCCGATGCACATCTGGAGGCATTCTGTAATCTGTGGACTATCAGAGTGTTGATGAAACACAGAAATTGCTTCGGGATTGAATACAACAGTCACAATGCGCACTTTCCCCCATAGGAGTAATTCTCAAGCAGTCTACGCATTGATCGTTCCTTGGAAGACCAGTAGTATTTCCTATGCACATCTGGTGGCATTCTGTAATCTGTGGACTATCAGAGTATTGATGAAACACAGAAATTGCATCGGGATTGAATACAATAGTCACCATGCGCACTTTCCTCCATGGGAGTAATGTCCCAAACAGTCTACGCTTTGATCGTTCCCTGGATGACCAGTAGAAGTTTCCGATAAACATCTGGAGGCATTCTGTAATCTGTGGTCTATCAGAGTGTTGATGAAACACAGATTGCATTGGGATTAAATACAACAGTCACCATGCACAATTTCCTCCATGGCAGTAATGTCTCAAACAGTCTACGCTTTGATCGTTCCCTGGAAGACCAGTAGTAGTTTCCGATGCCCATCTGGAGGCATTCTGTAATCTGTGGAGTATCAGAGAGTTGATGAAACACAGAAATTGTATCGGGATAGAATAAAACAGTCACCATCCGCACTTTCCTCCGTGGGAGTAATGTCTGAAACAGTCTACGCTTTGATCGTTCCCGGGAAGACCAGTAGTAGTTTCCGATTAACATCTGGAGGCATTCTGTAATCTGTGGACTATCAGAGTGTTGATGAAACACAGAAATTGCATCGGGATTGAATACAACAGTCACCATGCGCACTTTCCTCCATGGGAGTAATGTCCCAAACAGTCAACGTTTTGATCGTTCCCTGGAAGACCAGTAGTAGTTTCCGATGCACTTCTGGTGGCATTCTGTAATCTGTGGACTATCAGAGTGTTGATGAAACACAGAAATTGCATCGGGATTGAATAAAACAGTCACCATCCGCACTTTCCTCCATGGGTGTAATGTCTGAAACAGTCTACGCTTTGATCGTTCCCGGGAAGACCAGTAGTAGTTTCCGATTAACATCTGGAGTCATTCTGTAATCTGTGGACTATCAGAGTGTTGATGCAACACAGAAATTGCATCGGGATTGAATACAACAGTCACCATGCGCACTTTCCTCCATGGGAGTAATGTCCCAAACAGTCTACGCTTTGATCGTTCCCTGGAAGACCAGTAGTAGTTTCCGATGCACATCTGGATGCATTCTGTAGTCTGTGGACTATCAGAGTGTTGATGAAACATAGAAATTGTATCGGGATTGAATACAACACTCACCATGTGCACCTTCCTCCATTTGAGTAATGTCTCAAACAGTCTACGCTTTGATCGTTCCCTGGAAGACCAGTAGTAGTTTCCGATGCACATCTGGAGGCATTCTGTAATCTGTGGACTATCAGAGTGTTGATGAAACACAGAAATTGCTTCGGGATTGAATACAACAGTCACAATGCGCACTTTCCCCCATAGGAGTAATTCTCAAGCAGTCTACGCATTGATCGTTCCCTGGAAGACCAGTAGTATTTCCTATGCACATCTGGTGGCATTCTGTAATATGTGGACTATCAGAGTATTGATGAAACACAGAAATTGCATCGGGATTGAATACAATAGTCACCATGCACACTTTCCTCCATGGGAGTAATGTCCCAAACAGTCTACGCTTTGATCGTTCCCTGGATGACCAGTAGAAGCTTCCGATTAACATCTGGAGGCATTCTGTAATCTGTGGACTATCAGAGTGTTGATGAAACACAGATTGCAGTGGGATTGAATACAACAGTCACCATGCACAATTTCCTCCATGGCAGTAATGTCTCAAACAGTCTACGCTTTGATCGTTCCCTGGAAGACCAGTAGTAGTTTCCGATGCACATATGGAGGCATTCTGTAATCTGTGGAGTATCCGAGAGTTGATGAAACATAGAAATTGTATCGCGATTGAATAAAAGTCACCATCCGCACTTTCCTCCGTGGGTGTAATGTCTGAAACAGTCTACGCTTTGATCGTTCCCGGGAAGATCAGTAGTAGTTTCCGATTAACATCTGGAGGCATTCTGTAATCTGTGGACTATCAGAGTGTTGATGAAACACAGAAATTGCATCGGGATTGAATACAACAGTCACCATGTGCACTTTCCTCCATGGGAGTAATGTCCCAAACAGTCAACGTTTTGATCGTTCCCTGGAAGACCAGTAGTAGTTTCCGATGCACTTCTGGTCGCATTCTGTAGTGTCTAGACTATCAGAGTGTTGATGAAACACAGTAATTGCCTCGGGATTGAATAAAACAGTCACCATGCTCACTTTCCTCCATGGGAGTAATGTCTCAAGCAGTCTACGCTTTGATCGTTCCCGGAAAGACCAGTAGTAGTTTCCGATGCACATCTTGTTGCATTCTGTAATCTGTGGACTATCAGAGTGTTGATGAAACACAGAAATTCCATCGGGATTGAATACAACAGTCACCATGCGCTGTTTCTTCCATAAAAGCAATGTCTCAAACAGTCTACGCATTATTCGTTCCCTGGAAGACCAGTAGTAGTTTCCGATGCACATCTGGAGGCATTCTGTAATCTGTGGACTATCAGAGTGTTGATGAAACACAGAAATTGCATCGGGATTGAATAAAACAGTCACCATCCGCACTTTCCTCCATGGGTGTAATGTCTGAAACAGTCTACGCTTTGATCGTTCCCAGGAAGACCAGTAGTAGTTTCCGATTAACATCTGGAGTCATTCTGTAATCTGTGGACTATCAGAGTGTTGATGCAACAAAGAAATTGCATCGGGATTGAATACAACAGTCACCATGCGCACATTCCTCCATGGGAGTAATGTCCCAAACAGTCTACGCTTTGATCGTTCCCTGGAAGACCAGTAGTAGTTTCCGATGCACATCTGGATGCATTCTGTAATCTGTGGACCATCAGAGTGTTTATGAAACACAGAAATTATATCGGGATTGAATACAACACTCACCATGTGCACCTTCCTCCATTTGAGTAATGTCTCAAACAGTCTACGCTTTGATCGTTCCCTGGAAGACCAGTAGTAGTTTCCGATGCACATCTGGAGGCATTCTGTAATCTGTGGGCTATCAGATTGTTGATGAAACACAGAAATTGCTTCGGGATTGAATACAACAGTCACCATGCGCACTTTCCTCCATGTTAGTAATGTCCCAAACAGTCTACGTTTTGATCGTTCCCTGGAAGACCAGTAGTAGTATCCGATGAACATCTGGAGGCTTTCTGTAATCTGTGGAGTATCAGAGTGTTGATGAAACACAGAAAATACATCGGGATTGAATACAACAGTCACCATGCGCACTTTCCTCCATGGGAGTAATGTCTCAAAGAGTTTACGCTTTGATCGTTCCCTGGAAGACCAGTAGTAGTTTCCGATGCACATTTGGAGGCATTCTGTAATCTGTGGAGTGTCAGAGTGTTGATAAAACACAGAAATTGCATTGGGATCGAATACAACAGTCACAATGCGCACATTCCTCCTTGGGAGTAATGTCTCTAACAGTCTACGCTTTGATCGTTCTCGGGAAGACCAGTAGTAGTTTCCGATGCACATCTCGTGGCATTGTGTAATCTGTGGACTACCAGAGTGTTTATGAAACACAGAAAATGCATCGGGATTGATTACAACAGTCACCATGCGCACTTTCCTCCATATGAGTAATGTCTCAAAGAGTTTACGCTTTGATCGTTCCCTGGAAGACCAGTAGTAGTTTCCGATGCACATTAGGAGGCATTCTGTAATCTGTGGGGTATCAGAGTGTTGATAAAACACAAAAATTGCATCGGGATTGAATACAACAGTCACTATGCGCACATTCCTCCATGGGAGTAATGTCTCAAACACTCTAAAATTTGATCGTTCCCTGGAAGACCAGTAGAAGTTTCCGATTAACATCTGGAGGCATTCTGTAATCTGTGGACTATCAGAGTGTTGATGAAACACCGAAATTGCATCGGGATTGAATACAACAGTCACCATGCACACTTTCCTCCATGGCAGTAATGTCTCAAACAGTCTACGCTTTGATCGTTCCCTGGAAGACCAGTAGTAGTTTCCGATGCCCATCTGGAGGCATTCTGTAATCTGTGGAGTATCAGAGAGTTGATGAAACACAGAAATTGTATCGGGATTGAATAAAACAGTCACCATGCTCACTTTCCTCCATGGGAGTAATGTCTCAAGCAGTCTACGCTTTGATCGCTCCCGGAAAGACCAGTATTACTTTCCGATGCACATCTGGAGGCATTCTGTAATCTGTGGACTATCAGAGTGTTGATGAAACACAGAAATTCCATCGGGATTGCATACAACAGTCACCATGCGCTGTTTCTTCCATAAAAGCAATGTCTCAAACAGTCTACGCTTTATTCGTTCCCTGGAAGACAAGTAGTAGTTTCCGATCACATCTGGAGGCATTCTGTAATCTGTGGAGTATCAGAGAGTTGATGAAACACAGAATTTGCATCGGGATTGAATAAAACAGTCACCATCCGCACTTTCCTCCATGGGTGTAATGTCTGAAACAGTCTACGCTTTGATCGTTCCCTGGAAGACCAGTAGTAGTTTCCGATGCACATCTGGATGCATTCTGTAATCTGTGGACTATCAGAGTGTTGATGAAACACAGAAATTGCATTGGGATCGAATACAACAGTCACAATGCGCACATTCCTCCTTGGGAGTAATGTCTCTAACAGTCTACGCTTTGATCGTTCTCGGGAAGACCAGTAGTAGTTTCCGATGCACATCTCGTGGCATTGTGTAATCTGTGGACTACCAGAGTGTTTATGAAAGACAGAAAATGCATCGGGATTGAATACAACAGTCACCATGCGCACTTCCCTCCATGGGAGTAATGTCTCCATGAGTTTACGCTTTGATCGTTCCCTGGAAGACCAGTAGTAGTTTCCGATGCACATTAGGAGGCATTCTGTAATCTGTGGAGTATCAGAGTGTTGATAAAACACAAAAATTGCATCGGGATTGAATACAACAGCCACTATGCGCACATTCCTCCATGGGAGTAATGTCTCAAACACTCTAAAATTTGATCGTTCCCTGGAAGACCAGTAGAAGTTTCCCATTAACATCTGGAGGCATTCTGTAATCTGTGGACTATCAGAGTGTTGATGAAACACCGAAATTGCATCGGGAATGAATACAACAGTCACCATGCACACTTTCCTCCATGGCAGTAATGTCTCAAACAGTCTACGCTTTGATCGTTCCATGGAAGACCAGTAGTAGTTTCCGATGCTCATCTGGAGGCATTCTGTAATCTGTGGAGTATCAGAGAGTTGATGAAACACAGAAATTGTATCGGGATTGAATAAAACAGTCACCATCCGCACTTTCCTCCATGGGAGTAATGTCTGAAACAGTCTACGCTTTGATCGTTCCTGGGAAGACCAGTAGTAGTTTCCGATTAACATCTGGAGGCATTCTGTAATCTGTGGACTATCAGAGTGTTGATGAAACACAGTAATTGCCTCGGGATTGAATAAAACAGTCACCATGCTCACTTTCCTCCATGGGAGTAATGTCTCAAGCAGTCTACACTTTGATCGTTCCCGGAAAGACCAGTATTACTTTCCGATGCACATCTGGAGGCATTCTGTAATCTGTGGACTATCAGAGTGTTGATGAAACACAGATATTCCATCGGGATTGCATACAACAGTCACCATGCGCTGTTTCTTCCATAAAAGCAATGTCTCAAACAGTCTACGCTTTATTCGTTCCCTGGAAGACAAGTAGTAGTTTCCGATCACATCTGGAGGCATTCTGTAATCTGTGGAGTATCAGAGAGTTGATGAAACACAGAATTTGCATCGGGATTGAATAAAACAGTCACCATCCGCACTTTCCTCCATGGGTGTAATGTCTGAAACAGTCTACGCTTTGATCGTTCCCTGGAAGACCAGTAGTAGTTTCCGATGCACATCTGGATGCATTCTGTAATCTGTGGACTATCAGAGTGTTGATGAAACACAGAAATTGTATCGGGATTGAATACAACACTCACCATGTGCACCTTCCTCCATTTGAGTAATGTCTCAAACAGTCTACGCTTTAATCGTTCCCTGGAAGACCAGTAGGAGCTTCCAATGCACATGTGGAGGCATTATGTTATCTGTGGACTTTCAGAGTGTTGATGAAACATAGAAATTGCTTCGGGATTGAATACAACAGTCACAATGCGCACTTTCCCCCATAGGAGTAATTCTCAAGCAGTCTACGGATTGATCGTTCCCTGGAAGACCAGTAGTATTTCCTATGCACATCTGGTGGCATTCCTTAATCTGTGGACTATCAGAGTATTGATGAAACACAGAAATTGCATCGGGATTGAATACAACAGTCACCATGCGCACTTTCCTCCATGGGAGTAATGTCCCAAACAGTCTACGCTTTGATCGCTCCCTGGATGACCAGTAGTAGTTTCCGATTAACATCTGGAGGCATTCTGTAATCTGTGGACTATTAGAATGTTGATGAAACACAGATATTGCATCGGGATTGAATACAACATTCTCCATGCGCAGTTTCCTCCATGGGAGTAATGTCTCAAACAGTCTACGATTTGATCGTTCAGTGGAAGGCCAGTAGTAGTTTCAACTGCACATCTGGAGGCATTCTGTAATCTGTTGAGTATCAGAGTGTTGATGAAACACAGAAATGGCAACGGGATTGAATACAACAGTCACCATGCGCACTTTCCTCCATGGGAGTAATGTCTCAAAGAGTTTACGCTTTGATCGTTCCCTGGAAGACCAGTATTTGTTTCCGATGCACATTTGGAGGCATTCTGTAATCTGTGGGGTGTCAGAGTGTTGATAAAACACAGAAATTGCATTGGGATCGAATACAACAGTCACTATGCGCACATTCCTCCTTGGGAGTAATGTGTCTAACAGTATACGCTTTGATCGTTCTCGGGAAGACCAGTAGTAGTTTCCGATCCACATCTCGTGGCATTGTGTAATCTGTGGACTACCAGAGTGTTTATGAAAGACAGAAAATGCATCGGGATCGAATACAACAGTCACCATGCGCACTTCCCTCCATGGGAGTAATGTCTCCATGAGTTTACGCTTTGATCGTTCCCTGGAAGACCAGTAGTAGTTTCCGATGCACATTAGGAGGCATTCTCTAATCTGTGGGGTATCAGAGTGTTGATAAAACACAAAAATTGCATCGGGATTGAATACAACAGTCACTATGCGCACATTCCTCCATGGGAGTAATGTCTCAAACACTCTAAAATTTGATCGTTCCCTGGAAGACCAGTAGAAGTTTCCGATTAACATCTGGAGGCATTCTGTAATCTGTGGACTATCAGAGTGTTGATGAAACACCGAAATTGCATCGGGATTGAATACAACAGTCACCATGCACACTTTCCTCCATGGCAGTAATGTCTCAAACAGTCTACGCTTTGATCGTTCCCTGGAAGACCAGTAGTAGTTTCCGATGCCCATCTGGAGGCATTCTGTAATCTGTGGAGTATCAGAGAGTTGATGAAACACAGAAATTGTATCGGGATTGAATAAAACAGTCACCATGCTCACTTTCCTCCATGGGAGTAATGTCTCAAGCAGTCTACGCTTTGATCGCTCCCGGAAAGACCAGTATTACTTTCCGATGCACATCTGGAGGCATTCTGTAATCTGTGGACTATCAGAGTGTTGATGAAACACAGAAATTCCATCGGGATTGCATACAACAGTCACCATGCGCTGTTTCTTCCATAAAAGCAATGTCTCAAACAGTCTACGCTTTATTCGTTCCCTGGAAGACAAGTAGTAGTTTCCGATCACATCTGGAGGCATTCTGTAATCTGTGGAGTATCAGAGAGTTGATGAAACACAGAATTTGCATCGGGATTGAATAAAACAGTCACCATCCGCACTTTCCTCCATGGGTGTAATGTCTGAAACAGTCTACGCTTTGATCGTTCCCTGGAAGACCAGTAGTAGTTTCCGATGCACATCTGGATGCATTCTGTAATCTGTGGACTATCAGAGTGTTGATGAAACACAGAAATTGCATTGGGATCGAATACAACAGTCACTATGCGCACATTCCTCCTTGGGAGTAATGTCTCTAACAGTCTACGCTTTGATCGTTCTCGGGAAGACCAGTAGTAGTTTCCGATGCACATCTCGTGGCATTCTGTAATCTGTGGACTTTCAGAGTGTTGATGAAACATAGAAATTGCTTCGGGATTGAATACAACAGTCACAATGCGCACTTTCCCCCATAGGAGTAATTCTCAAGCAGTCTACGGATTGATCGTTCCCTGGAAGACCAGTAGTATTTCCTATGCACATCTGGTGGCATTCCTTAATCTGTGGACTATCAGAGTATTGATGAAACACAGAAATTGCATCGGGATTGAATACAACAGTCACCATGCGCACTTTCCTCCATGGGAGTAATGTCCCAAACAGTCTACGCTTTGATCGCTCCCTGGATGACCAGTAGTAGTTTCCGATTAACATCTGGAGGCATTCTGTAATCTGTGGACTATTAGAATGTCGATGAAACACAGATATTGCATCGGGATTGAATACAACATTCTCCATGCGCAGTTTCCTCCATGGGAGTAATGTCTCAAACAGTCTACGATTTGATCGTTCAGTGGAAGGCCAGTAGTAGTTTCAACTGCACATCTCTAGGCATTCTGTAATCTGTTGAGTATCAGAGTGTTGATGAAACACAGAAATGGCAACGGGATTGAATACAACAGTCACCATGCGCACTTTCCTCCATGGGAGTAATGTCTCAAAGAGATTACGATTTGATCGTTCCCTGGAAGACCAGTATTAGTTTCCGATGCACATTTGGAGGCATTCTGTAATCTGTGGAGTGTCAGAGTGTTGATAAAACACAGAAATTGCATTGGGATCGAATACAACAGTCACTATGCGCACATTCCTCCTTGGGAGTAATGTGTCTAACAGTATACGCTTTAATCGTCCTCGGGAAGACCAGTAGTAGTTTCCGATCCACATCTCGTGGCATTGTGTAATCTGTGGACTACCAGAGTGTTTATGAAAGACAGAAAATGCATCGGGATTGAATACAACAGTCACCATGCGCACTTCCCTCCATGGGAGTAATGTCTCCATGAGTTTACGCTTTGATCGTTCCCTGGAAGACCAGTAGTAGTTTCCGATGCACATTAGGAGGCATTCTGTAATCTGTGGAGTATCAGAGTGTTGATAAAACACAAAAATTGCATCGGGATTGAATACAACAGCCACTATGCGCACATTCCTCCATGGGAGTAATGTCTCAAACACTCTAAAATTTGATCGTTCCCTGGAAGACCAGTAGAAGTTTCCCATTAACATCTGGAGGCATTCTGTAATCTGTGGACTATCAGAGTGTTGATGAAACACCGAAATTGCATCGGGAATGAATACAACAGTCACCATGCACACTTTCCTCCATGGCAGTAATGTCTCAAACAGTCTACGCTTTGATCGTTCCCTGGAAGACCAGTAGTAGTTTCCGATGCTCATCTGGAGGCATTCTGTAATCTGTGGAGTATCAGAGAGTTGATGAAACACAGAAATTGTATCGGGATTGAATAAAACAGTCACCATCCGCACTTTCCTCCATGGGAGTAATGTCTGAAACAGTCTACGCTTTGATCGTTCCTGGGAAGACCAGTAGTAGTTTCCGATTAACATCTGGAGGCATTCTGTAATCTGTGGACTATCAGAGTGTTGATGAAACACAGTAATTGCCTCGGGATTGAATAAAACAGTCACCATGCTCACTTTCCTCCATGGGAGTAATGTCTCAAGCAGTCTACACTTTGATCGTTCCCGGAAAGACCAGTATTACTTTCCGATGCACATCTGGAGGCATTCTGTAATCTGTGGACTATCAGAGTGTTGATGAAACACAGAAATTCCATCGGGATTGCATACAACAGTCACCATGCGCTGTTTCTTCCATAAAAGCAATGTCTCAAACAGTCTACGCTTTATTCGTTCCCTGGAAGACAAGTAGTAGTTTCCGATCACATCTGGAGGCATTCTGTAATCTGTGGAGTATCAGAGAGTTGATGAAACACAGAATTTGCATCGGGATTGAATAAAACAGTCACCATCCGCACTTTCCTCCATGGGTGTAATGTCTGAAACAGTCTACGCTTTGATCGTTCCCTGGAAGACCAGTAGTAGTTTCCGATGCACATCTGGATGCATTCTGTAATCTGTGGACTATCAGTGTGTTGATGAAACACAGAAATTGTATCGGGATTGAATACAACACTCACCATGTGCACCTTCCTCCATTTGAGTAATGTCTCAAACAGTCTACGCTTTGATCGTTCCCTGGAAGACCAGTAGGAGCTTCCAATGCACATGTGGAGGCATTATGTTATCTGTGGACTTTCAGAGTGTTGATGAAACATAGAAATTGCTTCGGGATTGAATACAACAGTCACAATGCGCACTTTCCCCCATAGGAGTAATTCTCAAGCAGTCTACGGATTGATCGTTCCCTGGAAGACCAGTAGTATTTCCTATGCACATCTGGTGGCATTCCTTAATCTGTGGACTATCAGAGTATTGATGAAACACAGAAATTGCATCGGGATTGAATACAACAGTCACCATGCGCACTTTCCTCCATGGGAGTAATGTCCCAAACAGTCTACGCTTTGATCGCTCCCTGGATGACCAGTAGTAGTTTCCGATTAACATCTGGAGGCATTCTGTAATCTGTGGACTATTAGAATGTTGATGAAACACAGATATTGCATCGGGATTGAATACAACATTCTCCATGCGCAGTTTCCTCCATGGGAGTAATGTCTCAAACAGTCTACGATTTGATCGTTCAGTGGAAGGCCAGTAGTAGTTTCAACTGCACATCTGGAGGCATTCTGTAATCTGTTGAGTATCAGAGTGTTGATGAAACACAGAAATGGCAACGGGATTGAATACAACAGTCACCATGCGCACTTTCCTCCATGGGAGTAATGTCTCAAAGAGTTTACGCTTTGATCGTTCCCTGGAAGACCAGTATTAGTTTCCGATGCACATTTGGAGGCATTCTGTAATCTGTGGGGTGTCAGAGTGTTGATAAAACACAGAAATTGCATTGGGATCGAATACAACAGTCACTATGCGCACATTCCTCCTTGGGAGTAATGTGTCTAACAGTATACGCTTTGATCGTTCTCGGGAAGACCAGTAGTAGTTTCCGATCCACATCTCGTGGCATTGTGTAATCTGTGGACTACCAGAGTGTTTATGAAAGACAGAAAATGCATCGGGATCGAATACAACAGTCACCATGCGCACTTCCCTCCATGGGAGTAATGTCTCCATGAGTTTACGCTTTGATCGTTCCCTGGAAGACCAGTAGTAGTTTCCGATGCACATTAGGAGGCATTCTCTAATCTGTGGAGTATCAGAGTGTTGATAAAACACAAAAATTGCATCGGGATTGAATACAACAGTCACTATGCGCACATTCCTCCATGGGAGTAATGTCTCAAACACTCTAAAATTTGATCGTTCCCTGGAAGACCAGTAGAAGTTTCCGATTAACATCTGGAGGCATTCTGTAATCTGTGGACTATCAGAGTGTTGATGAAACACCGAAATTGCATCGGGATTGAATACAACAGTCACCATGCACTCTTTCCTCCATGGCAGTAATGTCTCAAACAGTCTACGCTTTGATCGTTCCCTGGAAGACCAGTAGTAGTTTCCGATGCCCATCTGGAGGCATTCTGTAATCTGTGGAGTCTCAGAGAGTTGATGAAACACAGAAATTGTATCGGGATTGAATAAAACAGTCACCATCCGCACTTTTCTCAATGGGAGTAATGTCTGAAACAGTCTACGCTTTGATCGTTCCTGCGAAGACCAGTACTAGTTTCTGATTAACATCTGGAGGCATTCTGAAATCTGTGGCCTATCAGAGTGTTGATGAAACACAGTAATTGCCTCGGGATTGAATAAAACAGTCACCATGCTCACTTTCCTCCATGGGAGTAATGTCTCAAGCAGTCTACGCTTTGATCGTTCCCGGAAAGACCAGTATTACTTTCCGATGCACATCTGGAGGCATTCTGTAATCTGTGGACTATCAGAGTGTTGATGAAACACAGAAATTCCATCGGGATTGCATACAACAGTCACCATGCGCTGTTTCTTCCATAAAAGCAATGTCTCAAACAGTCTACGCTTTATTCGTACCCTGGAAGACAAGTAGTAGTTTCCGATGCACATCTGGTGGCATTCTGTAATCTGTGGAGTATCAGAGAGTTGATGAAACACAGAAATTGCATCGGGATTGAATAAAACAGTCACCATCCGCACTTTCCTCCATGGGTGTAATGTCTGAAACAGTCTACGCTTTGATCGTTCCCAGGGAAGACCAGTAGTAGTTTCCGATTAACATCTGGAGGCATTCTGTAATCTGTGGACTTTCAGAGTGTTGATGCAACACAGCAATTGCATCGGGATTGAATACAACAGTCACCATGCGCACTTTCCTCCATAGGAGTAATGTTCCAAACAGTCTACGCTTAGATCGTTCCCTCGAAGACCAGTAGTAGTTTCCGATGCACATCTGGATGCATTCTGTAATCTGTGGACTATCAGAGTGTTGATGAAACACAGAAATTGTATCGGGATTGAATACAACACTCACCATGTGCACCTTCCTCCATTTGAGTAATGTCTCAAACAGTCTACGCTTTGATCGTTCCCTGGAAGACCAGTAGTAGTTTCCGATGCACATGTGGAGGCACTCTGTTATCTGTGGACTATCAGAGTGTTGATGAAACATAGAAATTGCTTCGGGATTGAATACAACAGTCACAATGCGCACTTTCCCCCATTGGAGTAATTCTCAAGCAGTCTACGCATTGATCGTTCCCTGGAAGGCCAGTAGTATTTCCTATGCACATCTGGTGGCATTCTGTAATCTGTGGACTATCAGAGTATTGATGAAACACAGAAATTGCATCGGGATTGAATACAACAGTCACCATCCGCACTTTCCTCCATGGGAGTAATGTCTGAAACAGTCTACGCTTTGGTCGTTCCCGGGAAGACCAGTAGTAGTTTCCGATTAACATCTGGAGGCATTCTGTAATCTGTGGACTATCAGAGTGTTGATGAAACACAGAAATTGCATCGGGATTGAATACAACAGTCACCATGCGCACTTTCCTCCATGGGAGTAATGTCCCAAACAGTCTACGTTTTGATCGTTCCCTGGAAGACCAGTAGTAGTTTCCGATGCACATCTGGAGCCATTCTGTTATCTGTGGACTATCAGAGTGTTGATGAAACACAGAAATTGTATCGGGATTGAATACGTCACCATGCGCACTTTCCTCCCTGGGAGTAATGTCTCAAACACTCTACAATTTGATCGTTCTCTGGAAGACCAGTAGTAGTTTCCGATGCACATCTGGGGGCATTCTGTAATCTGTGGAGTATCAGAGTGTTGATGAAACACAGAAAATGCATCGGGATTGAATACAACAGTCACCATCCGCACTTTCCTCCATGGGAGTAATGTCTCAAACAATCTACGCTTTGATCGTTCCCTGGAAGACCAGGAGTAGTTTCCGATACACTTCTGGTGGCATTCTGTAATGTCTGGACTATCAGAGTGTTGATGAAACACAGTAATTGCATCGGGATTGAATAAAACAGTCACCATGCTCACTTTCCTCCATGGGAGTAATGTCTCTAACAGTCTACGCTTTGATCGTTCCCTGGAAGACCAGTAGTAGTTTCCGATGAAAATCTGGAGGCTTTATGTAATCTGTGGACTATCAGAGTGTTGATGAAACACAGAAATAGTACCGGGATTGAATACAATAGTCACCATGCGCACTTTCCTCCCTGGGAGTAATGTCTAGAACACTCTACAATTTGATCGTTCTCTGGAAGACCAGTAGTAGTTTCCGATGAACATCTGGAGGCTTTATGTAATCTGTGGACTATCAGAGTGTTGATGAAACACAGAAATTGAATCGGTATTTAATACAACATTCTCCATGCGCTGTTTCCTCCATGGGAGTAATGTCTCAAACAGTCTACGCTTTAATCGTTCCCTGGAAGACCAGTAGTAGTTTCCGTTACACATCAGGAGGCTTTCTGTAATCTGTGGACTATCAGAGTGTTGATGAAACACAGAAATTACATCTGGATTGAATACAACAGTCACCATGCGCACTTTCCTCCTTGGGAGTAATTCTCAAGCAGTCTACGCTTTGATCGTTCCCTGGAAGACCTGTAGTAGATTCCGATGAACATCTGGAGCCATTCTGTAATCTGTGGACTATCAGAGTGTTGATGAAACACAGATATTCCATCGGGATTGAATACAACAGTAACCATGCAAACTTTCCTCCATGGGAGTTATGTCTCAAACAGTCTACGCTTTGATCGTTCCCAGGAAGACCAGTAGTTGTTTCCGATGCACATCTGGAGGCATTCTGTAATCTTTGGACTATCAGAGTGTTGATGAAATACAGAAATTGCATCGGGATTGAATAAAACAGTCACCATGCGCAGTTTCCTCCATGGGAGTAATGTCTCAAACAGTCTTCGCTTTGATCGTACCCTGGAAGACCAGTAGTAGTTTCCGATGCACATCTGGAGGCTTTCTGTAATCTGTGGACTATCAGAGTGTTGATGAAACACAGACATTGCCTCGGGATTGGATACAACAGTCAGCATGCGCACTTTCCTCCATGGGAGTAATGTCTCCAACAGTCTACGTTTGATCGTTCCCTGGAAGACCAGTAGTAGTTTCCGATGCACATCTGGAGCCATTCTGTTATCTGTGGACTATCAGAGTGTTGATGAAACACAGAAATTGTATCGGGATTGAATACGTCACCATGCGCACTTTCCTCCCTGGGAGTAATGTCTCAAAAACTCTACAATTTGATCGTTCTCTGGAAGACCAGTAGTAGTTTCCGATGCACATCTGGGGGCATTCTGTAATATGTGGAGTATCAGAGTGTTGATGAAACACAGAAAATGCATCGGGATTGAATACAACAGTCACCATGCGCACTTTCCTCCACGGGAGTAATGTCTCAAACAATCTACGCTTTGATCGTTCCCTGGAAGATAAGGAGTAGTTTCCGATGCACTTCTGGTGGCATTCTGTAATGTCTAGACTATCAGAGTGTTGATGAAACACAGTAATTGCATCGGGATTGAATAAAACATTCACCATGCTCACTTTCCTCCATGGGAGTAATGTCTCTAACAGTCTACGCTTTGATCGTTCCCTGGAAGACCAGTAGTAGTTTCCGATGAACATCTGGAGGCTTTATGTAATCTGTGGACTATCAGAGTGTTGATGAAACACAGAAATAGTATCGGGATTGAATACAACAGTCACCATGCGCACTTTCCTCCCTGGGAGTAATGTCTAGAACACTCTACAATTTGATCGTTCTCTGGAAGACCAGTAGTAGTTTTCGATGCACATCTGGAGGCATTCTGTAATCTGTGGACTATCAGAGTGTTGATGAAACACAGAAAATGCATCGGGATTGAATACAACAGTCACCATGCGCACTTTCCTCCACGGGAGTACTGTCTCAAACAATCTACGCTTTGATCGTTCCCTGGAAGACCAGGAGTAGTTTCCGATGCCCTTCTGGTGGCATTCTGTAATGTCTAGACTATCAGAGTGTTGATGGAACACAGTAATTGCATCGGGATTGAATAAAACAGTCACCATGCTCACTTTCCTCCATGGGAGTAATGTCTCTAACAGTCTACGCTTTGATCGTTCCCTGGAAGACCAGTAGTAGTTTCCGATGAACATCTGGAGGCTTTATGTAATCTGTGGACTATCAGAGTGTTGATGAAACACAGAAATTGAATCGGTATTTAATACAACATTCTCCATGCGCTGTTTCCTCCATGGGAGTAATGTCTCAAACAGTCTACGCTTTAATCGTTCCCTGGAAGACCAGTAGTAGTTTCCGTTACACATCAGGAGGCTTTCTGTAATCTGTGGACTATCAGAGTGTTGATGAAACACTGAAATTACATCTGGATTGAATACAACAGTCACCATGCGCACTTTCCTCCTTGGGAGTAATTCTCAAGCAGTCTACGCTTTGATCGTTCCCTGGAAGACCTGTAGTAGATTCCGATGAACATCTGGAGCCATTCTGTAATCTGTGGACTATCAGAGTGTTGATGAAACACAGATATTCCATCGGGATTGAATACAACAGTAACCATGCAAACTTTCCTCCATGGGAGTAATGTCTCAAACAGTCTACGCTTTGATCGTTCCCAGGAAGACCAGTAGTTGTTTCCGATGCACATCTGGAGGCATTCTGTAATCTGTGGACTATCAGAGTGTTGATGAAATACAGAAATGGCATCGGGATTGAATAAAACAGTCACCATGCGCAGTTTCCTCCATGGGAGTAATGTCTCAAACAGTCTTCGCTTTGATCGTTCCCTGGAAGACCAGTAGTTGTTTCCGATGCACATCTGGAGGCTTTCTGTAATCTGTGGACTATCAGAGTGTTGATGAAACACAGACATTGCCTCGGGATTGGATACAACAGTCAGCATGCTCACTTTCCTCCATGGGAGTAATGTCTCTAACAGTCTACGCTTTGATCGTTCCCTGGAAGACCAGTAGTAGTTTCCGATGAACATCTGGAGGCTTTATGTAATCTGTGGACTATCAGAGTGTTGATGAAACACAGAAATTGAATCGGTATTTAATACAACATTCTCCATGCGCTGTTTCCTCCATGGGAGTAATGTCTCAAACAGTCTACGCTTTAATCGTTCCCTGGAAGACCAGTAGTAGTTTCCGTTACTCATCAGGAGGCTTTCTGTAAACTGTGGACTATCAGAGTGTTGATGAAACACAGAAATTACATCTGGATTGAATACAACAGTCACCATGCGCACTTTCCTCCTTGGGAGTAATTCTCAAGCAGTCTACGCTTTGATCGTTCCCTGGAAGACCTGTAGTAGATTCCGATGAACATCTGGAGCCATTCTGTAATCTGTGGACTATCAGAGTGTTGATGAAACACAGATATTCCATCGGGATTGAATACAACAGTAACCATGCAAACTTTCCTCCATGGGAGTAATGTCTCAAACAGTCTACGCTTTGATCGTTCCCAGGAAGATCAGTAGTTGTTTCCGATGCACATCTGGAGGCATTCTGTAATCTGTGGACTATCAGAGTGTTGATGAAATACAGAAATTACATCGGGATTGAATAAAACAGTCACCATGCGCAGTTTCCTCCATGGGAGTAATGTCTCAAACAGTCTTCGCTTTGATCGTTCCCTGGAAGACCAGTAGTAGTTTCCGATGCACATCTGGAGGCTTTCTGTAATCTGTGGACTATCAGAGTGTTGATGAAACACAGACATTGCCTCGGGATTGGATACAACAGTCAGCATGCGCACTTTCCTCCATGGGAGTAATGTCTCCAACAGTCTACGTTTGATCGTTCCCTGGAAGACCAGTAGTAGTTTCCGATGCACATCTGGAGCCATTCTGTTATCTGTGGACTATCAGAGTGTTGATGAAACACAGAAATTGTATCGGGATTGAATACGTCACCATGCGCACTTTCCTCCCTGGGAGTAATGTCTCAAACACTCTACAATTTGATCGTTCTCTGGAAGACCAGTAGTAGTTTCCGATGCACATCTGGAGGCATTCTGTAATCTGTGGAGTATCAGAGTGTTGATGAAACACAGAAAATGCATCGGGATTGAATACAACAGTCACCATGCGCACTTTCCTCCACTTGAGTACTGTCTCAAACAATCTACGCTTTGATCGTTCCCTGGAAGACCAGGAGTAGTTTCCGATGCCCTTCTGGTGGCATTCTGTAATGTCTAGACTATCAGAGTGTTGATGAAACACAGTAATTGCATCGGGATTGAATAAAACAGTCACCATGCTCACTTTCCTCCATGGGAGTAATGTCTCTAACAGTCTACGCTTTGATCGTTCCCTGGAAGACCAGTAGTAGTTTCCGATGAACATCTGGAGGCTTTATGTAATCTGTGGACTATCAGAGTGTTGATGAAACACAGAAATTGAATCGGTATTTAATACAACATTCTCCATGCGCTGTTTCCTCCATGGGAGTAATGTCTCAAACAGTCTACGCTTTAATCGTTCCCTGGAAGACCAGTAGTAGTTTCCGTTACACATCAGGAGGCTTTCTGTAAACTGTGGACTATCAGAGTGTTGATGAAACACAGAAATTACATCTGGATTGAATACAACAGTCACCATGCGCACTTTCCTCCTTGGGAGTAATTCTCAAGCAGTCTACGCTTTGATCGTTCCCTGGAAGACCTGTAGTAGATTCCGATGAACATCTGGAGCCATTCTGTAATCTGTGGACTATCAGAGTGTTGATGAAACACAGATATTCCATCGGGATTGAATACAACAGTAACCATGCAAACTTTCCTCCATGGGAGTAATGTCTCAAACAGTCTACGCTTTGATCGTTCCCAGGAAGATCAGTAGTTGTTTCCGATGCACATCTGGAGGCATTCTGTAATCTGTGGACTATCAGAGTGTTGATGAAATACAGAAATTACATCGGGATTGAATAAAACAGTCACCATGCGCAGTTTCCTCCATGGGAGTAATGTCTCAAACAGTCTTCGCTTTGATCGTTCCCTGGAAGACCAGTAGTAGTTTCCGATGCACATCTGGAGGCTTTCTGTAATCTGTGGACTATCAGAGTGTTGATGAAACACAGACATTGCCTCGGGATTGGATACAACAGTCAGCATGCGCACTTTCCTCCCTGGGAGTAATGTCTCAAACACTCTACAATTTGATCGTTCTCTGGAAGACCAGTAGTAGTTTCCGATGCACATCTGGGGGCATTCTGTAATCTGTGGAGTATCAGATTATTGATGAAACACAGAAAATGCATCGGGATTGAATACAACAGTCACCATGCGCACTTTCCTCTATGGGAGTAATGTCTCAAACAATCTACGCTTTGATCGTTCCCTGGAAGACCAGGAGTAGTTTCCGATGCACTTCTGGTGGCATTCTGTAATGTCTAGACTATCAGAGTGTTGATGAAACACAGTAATTGCATCGGGATTGAATAAAACAGTCACCATGCTCACTTTCCTCCATGGGATTAATGTCTCTAACAGTCTACGCTTTGATCGTTCCCTGGAAGACCAGTAGTAGTTTCCGATGAACATCTGGAGGCTTTATGTAATCTGTGGACTATCAGAGTGTTGATGAAACACAGAAATTGAATCGGTATTTAATACAACATTCTCCATGCGTTGTTTCCTCCATGGGAGTAATGTCTCAAACAGTCTACGCTTTAATCGTTCCCTGGAAGACCAGTAGTAGTTTCCGATGAACATCTTTAGGCTTTCTGTAATCTGTGGACTATCAGAGTGTTGATGAAACACAGAAATTGCATCGGGATTGAATACAACAGTCACCATGCGCACTTTCATCCATGGGAGTAATGTCTCAAGCAGTCTACGCTTTTGATCGTTCCCGGGAAGACCAGTAGTAGTTTCCGAAGTACATCTCGTGGCATTCTGTAATCTGTGGACTATCAGAGTGTTGATGAAACACAGAAAATGCTTCGGGATTGAATACAACAGTCACCATGGGCTCTTTCTTCAATAAAAGCAATGTCTCAAACAGTCTACGCTTTATTCGTTCCCTGGAAGCCCAGTAGTAGTTTCCGATGCACATCTTTAGGCATTCTGTAATCTGTGGAGTATCAGAGACTTGATGAAACACAGAAATTGCATCGTGATTGAATAAAACAGTCACCAGCCGCAATTTCCTCCATGGGTGTAATGTCTGAAACAGTCTACGCTTTGATCTTTCCCTGGAAGACCAGTAGTAGTTTCCGATGCACATCTGGAGGCATTCTTTAATCTGTGGACTATCAGAGTGTTGATAAAACACAGAAATTGTATCACTGTTGAATACGACACTCACCATGTGCATCTTCCTCCATGGGAGTAATGTCCCAAACAGTCTACGCTTTGTTCGTTCCCTGGAAGACCAGTAGTAGTTACCGATGCACATCTGGAGGCATTCTGTAATCTGTAGACTATCAGAGTGTTGATGAAACACAGTAATTGCATCGGGAATGAATACAACAGTCACAATGCGCACTTTCCTCCATAGGAGTATTTCTCAAGCAGTCTAAGCATTGATCGTTCCCTGGAAGACCAGTAGTATTTCCTATGCACATCTGGTGGCATTCAGAAATCTATGGACTATCAGAGTATTGATGAAACTCAGAAATTGCATCGGGATTGAATACAACAGTCACCAAGCGCACATTCCTATACAGGAGTAAAGTCTCAAAGAGTCTACGCTTTGATCGTTCCCTGGAAGACCAGTTGTAGTTTCCGATGCACATCTGGTGGCATTCTGTAATCTGCGGACTATCGGAGTGTTGATGAAACACAGAAATTGCTTCGGGATTGAATACAACAGTCACCATCCGCACTTTCCTGCATGGGATTAATTATCAAACAGTCTACGCTTTGATCGATCCCTGGAAGACCAGTAGTAGTTTCCGATGCACATCTCGTTTCATTCTGTAATTTGTGGACTATCAGAGTGTTGATGAAACACAGAAAATGCATCGGGATTGAATACAACAGTCACCATGCGCACTTTCCTCCATGGGAGTAATGTCTCAAAGAGTTTACATTTTGATCGTTCCCTGGAGGACGAGTAGTACTTTCCGATGCACATCTGGATTCATTCTGTAATCTGTGAACTATCAGAGTGTTGATGAAACACAGAAATTCCATCGGGATTGAATACAACAGTCACCATGCGCACATTCCTCCATGGGAGTAATGTCTCAAGCAGTCTACGCTTCGATCGTTCCCTGGAAGACCAGTAGTTGTTTCCGATGCACATCTGGTGGCATTCTGTAATCTGTGGACTATCAGAGTGTTGATGACACATAGAAATTGCATCGGGGTTGAATACAACAGTCACCATGCGCACTTTCCTCCACGGAAGTAATGTCTCAAACAATCTACGCTTTGATCATTCCCTGGAAGACCAGTCGTAGTTTCCGATACACATATGGTGGCATTCTGTAATGTGTAGACTATCAGAGTGTTGATTAAACACAGTAATTGCACCGGGATTCAAAACAACAGTCACCATGCGCACTTTCCTCCATGGGAGTAATGTCTCTAATAGTCTACGCTTTGATCGTTCCCTGGAAGTCCAGTAAAAGTTACCGATGCACATCTGGAGGCATTCTGTAACCTGTGGTCTATTAGAGTATTGGTGAAACACAGAAATTCATCGGGATTGAATACAACAATCACCATGCGCACTTTCCTCCATTGGAGTAATGTCTCAAACGGTCTACGTTTTGATCGTCCCATGGAAGATCAGTAGTAGATTCCGATGCACATCTGGAGGCATTCTGTAATCTGTGGACTATCAGACTGTTGATGAAACACAGAAATTGCATCGGGATTTAGTACAACAGTCACCATGCGCACCTTCCTCTATGGGAGTAATATCTCTAATAGTCTACGCTTTGATCGTTCCCTGGAAGACCAGTAGTAGTTTCCGATGCACATCTCGAGGCTTTCTGTAATCTGTGGACTATCAGAGTGTTGATAAAACACAGAAATTGCATCAGGATTGAATACAACAGTCACCATGCGCACTTTCCTCCACGAGAGTAATGTCTCAAACGGTCTACGCTTTAATCGTTCCCTGGAAGACCAGTAGTAGTTTCGAAAGCACATCTGAAGGCATTCTGTTATCTGTGGACTATCACAATGTTGATGAAACACAGAAATTGCATACGGATTGAATACAACAGTCACCATGCGGACTTTCCTATATGGATGCAATGTCTCAAACAGTCTACGCTTTGATCGTTTCCTGGGAGTTCAGTAGTAGTTTCCGATGCACATCTGGTGGCATTTTGTAATCTGTAGACTATCAGAGTGTTGATGAAACACAGAAATTGCATCGGGATTGAATACAACAGTCACCATGCGCACATACCTCCATGGGAGTAATGTCTCAAACAGACTACGCTTTGATCGTTCCCTGGAAGACCAGTAGTAGTTTCCGATGCACATCTGGAGTCATTCTGTAATCTGTGGACTATCAGACTGTTGATGAAACACAGAAATTGCATCGGGATTGAATACAACGGTAACCATGCGCACTTTCCTCCATGGGAGTAATGTCTCAGGCAGTCTACGCTTTGATCGTTCCCTGGAAGACCAGTAGTAGTTTCCGAAGCACATCTGGAAGCAATCTGTTACCTGTGGACTTTCAGGGTGTTGATGAAACACAGAAATTGCATCGGTATTGAATACAACAGTCACCATGCGCACTTTCCTACGTAAAAGTAATTTCTCACACAGTCTACGCTTTGATCGTTCCCTGGAAGACCAGTATTAGTTTCGAAAGCACATCTGAAGGCATTCTGTTATCTGTGGACTATCACAATGTTGATGAAACACAGAAATTGCATCGGGATTGAATACAACAGTCACCATGCGCACTTTTCTCCATCGGAGCCATGTCTCAAACAGTCTACGCTTTGATCGTTTCCTGGGAAACCAGTACTTGTTTCCGATGCATATCTAGTGGCATTTTGTGATCTGTAGACTATCAGAGTGTTGATGAAACACAGAAATTGCATCGGGATTGAATACAACAGTCACCATGCGCTCATTCCTCCATGGGAGTAATGTCTCTAAAAGTCTACGCTTTGATCTTTCCCTGGAAGACCAGTGGTAGCTTCCGATGCACATCTCGAGGCTTTCTGTAAACTGTGGACTATTAGAGTGTTGATGAAACACAGAAATTACATCGGGATTGAGTACAACAGTCACCATGCGCACTTTCCTCCATGGGAGTAATGTCTCAAACAGTCTACGCTTTGATCGTTCCCTGGAAAACCAGTAGTAGTTTCCGATGCTCATCTGGAATCATTCTGTAATCTGTGGACCTTCAAAGTGTGGATTGAAACACAGAATTTGCTTCGGAATTGAATACAACAGTCACCATGCGCACTTTCCACCATGGGGATAATTCTCAAACAGTCTACTCTTTGATCGTTCCCTTGAAGACCAGTAGTAGTTTCTGATGCACATCTGGAATCATTCTGTAATCTGTGGACCTACAAAGTGTGAATTGAAACACAGAAATTGCCTCCGGATTGAATACAACAGTCACCATGCGCACATTCCTCCATGGGAGTAATGTCTCTAACAGTCTACGCTTTGATCGTTCCCTGGAAGACCAGTAGTAGTTTCCGAAGCACATCTGGAGGCAATCTGTAATCTGTGGACTGTCAGAGTGTTGATGAAACACAGATATTGCAGCGGAATTGAATACAACAGACACCATGCCCACTTTCCTCCATGGGGTAATTCTCAAACAGTCTACGCTTTGATCGTTCCCTGGAAGACCAGTAGTAGTTTCCGATGCACATCTGGAGGCATTTTGAAATCTCTGGACCTTTAAAGTGTGGATTGAAACACAGAAATTGCATCGGAATTGAAAATAACAGTCACCATGCGCACTTTCCTCCATGGGAGTAATGTCTCTAACAGTCTACGATTTGATCATTCCCTGGAAGACCAGTAGTTGTTTCCGATGCACATCTGGAAGCATTCTGTAATCTGTGGACTATCTGAGTGTTGATGAAACACAGAAATTGCATCGGAATTGAATATAACAGTCACCATGCGCACTTTCCTCCATGGGAGTAACCCTGAAACAGTCTACGATTTGATCGTTCCCTAGAAGACCAGTAGTAGTTTCTGATGCACATCTGGAAGAATTCTGTAATCTGTGGACTGTCTGAGTGTTGATGAAACACAGAAATTGCATCGGAATTGAATATAACAGTCACCATGCGCACTTTCCTCCATGGGAGTAATGTCTCTAACAGTCTACGATTTGATTATTCCCTGGAAGACCTGTAGTAGTTTCCGATGCACATCTGGAAGCATTCTGTAATCTGTGGACTATCTGAGTGTTGGTGAAACACAGAAATTCATCGGGATTGAATACAACAATCACCATGCACACTTTCCTCCATGGGAGTAATGTCTCAGAGAGTTTACATTTTGATCGTTCCCTGGAGGACGAGTAGTAGTTTCCGATGCACATCTGGATTCATTCTGTAATCTGTGGACTATCAGAGTGTTGATAAAACACAGAAATTGCATCGGGATTGAATACAACAGTCACCATGCGCATTTTCCGCCACGGGAGCAATGTCTCAAGCTGTCTACGCTTTAATCGTTCATTGGAAGACCAGTAGTAGTTTCCGATGCACATCTGGTGGCATTCTGTAATCTGGGGACTATCGGAGTGTTGATGAAACACAGAAATTGCTTCGGGATTGAATACGACAGTCACCATCCGCACTTTCCTGCATGGGATAAATTATCAAACAGTCTACGCTTTGATCGATCCCTGGAAGACCAGTAGTAGTTTCCGATGCACATCTCGTTGCATTCTGTAATTTGTGGACTATCAGAGTGTTGTTGAAACACAGAAAATGCATCGGGATTGAATACAACAGTCACCATGCGCACTTTCCTCCATGGGAGTTATGTCTCAAAGAGTTTACATTTTGATCGTTCCCTGGAGGACGAGTAGTAGTTTCCGATGCACATCTGGATTCATTCTGTAATCTGTGGACTATCAGAGTATTGATGAAACGCAGAAATTCCATCGGGATTGAATACAACAGTCACCATGCGCACATTCCTCCATGGGAGTAATGTCTCAAACAGTCTACGCTTTGATCGTTCCCTGGAAGACCAGTAGTTGTTTCCGATGCACATCTGGTGGCATTCTGTAATCTGTGGACTATCAGAGTGTTGATGAAACATAGAAATTGTATCGGGGTTGAATACACCAGTCACCATGCGCACTTTCCTCCACGGGAGTAATGTCTCAAACAATCTACGCTTTGATCATTCCCTGGAAGACCAGTAGTAGTTTCCGATACACATATCGTGGCATTCTGTAATGTGTAGACTATCAGAGTGTTGATGAAACACAGTAATTGCACGATTCAAAACAACAGTCACCATGCGCACTTTCCTCCATGGGAGTAATGTCTCTAATAGTCTACGCTTTGATCGTTCCCTGGAAGTCCAGTAAAAGTTACCGATGCACATCTGGAGGCATTCTGTAACCTGTGGTCTATTAGAGTATTGGTGAAAAACAGAAATTCATCGGGATTGAATACAACAATCACCATGCGCACTTTCCTCCATTGGAGTAATGTCTCAAACAGTCTACGTTTTGATCGTCCCATGGAAGATCAGTAATAGTTTCCGATGCACATCTGGAGGTACTCTGTCATCTGTGATCTATCCGGGTGTTGATGAAACACAGAAATTGCATCGGTATTTAATACAAGAGTCACCATGCGCACCTTCCTCAATGGGAGTAATGTCTCTAATAGTCTACGCTTTGATCGTTCCCTGGAAGACCAGTAGTAGTTTCCGATGCACATCTCGAGGCTTTCTGTAATCTGTGGACTATCAGAGTGTTGATAAAACACAGAAATTGCATACGGATTGAATACAACAGTCACCATGCGGACTTTCCTATATGGAAGCAATGTCTCAAACAGTCTACGCTTTGATCGTTTCCTGGGAGTTCAGTAGTAGTTTCCGATGCACATCTGGTGGCACTTTGTAATCTGTAGACTATCAGAGTGTTGATGAAACACAGAAATTGCATTGGGATTGAATACAACAGTCACCATGCGCACATTCCTCCATGGGAGTAATGTCTCAAACAGACTACGATTTGACCGTTCCCTGGAAGACCAGTAGTAGTTTCCGATGCTCAACTGGAATCATTCTGTAATCTATGGACCTTCAAAGTGTGGATTGAAACACAGAAATTGCCTCGGGATTGAATACAACAGTCACTATGCGCACTTTCCTCCATGGGAGTAATGTGTCTAACAGTCTACGCTTTGATCGTTCCCTGGAAGACCAGTAGTAGTTTCCGAAGCACATCTAGAAGCAATCTGTTACCTGTGGACTATCAGAGTATTGATGAAACACAGAAATTGCATCGGGATTGAATACAACAGTCACCATGCGCACTTTCCTCCATTGGGGTAATTCTCAAGCAGTCAACGATTTGATCGTTCCCTGGAAGAGCAGTAGTAGTTTCCGAAGCACATCTGGAATCATTCTGTAATCTATGGACCTTCAAAGTGTGGATTGAAACACAGAAATTGCCTTGGGATTGAATACAACAGTCACAATGCGCACTTTCCTTCATGGGAGTAAAGTCTCAAACAGTCTAAGGTTTGATCGTTCCCTGTAAGACCAGTAGTAGTAACCGATGCAAATCTGGAGGCATTCTGTAATCTGTGTACTATCAGAGTTTTGATGAAACACAGAAGTTGCATCGGGATTGAATAAAACAGTTACCATGCGCACTTTCCTCCATGGGAGTAATGTCTCAGGCAGTCTACGCTGTGATCGTTCCCTGAAAGACCAGTAGTAGTTTCCGAAGCACATCAGGAAGCAATCTGTTACCTGTGGACTATCAGGGTGTTGATGAAACACAGAAATTGCATCGGTATTGAATACAACAGTCACCATGCGCACTTTCCCACGTAAAAGTAATTTCTCAAACAGTCTACGCTTTGATCGTTCCCTGGAAGACCAGTATTAGTTTCTAAAGCACATCTGAAGGCATTCTGTTATCTGTGGACTATCACAATGTTGATGAAACACAGAAATTGCATCGGGATTGAATACAACAGTCACCATGCGCACTTTTCTCCATGGGAGCCATGTCTCAAACAGTCTACGCTTTGATCGTTTCCTGGGAAACCAGTAGTTGTTTCCGATGCATATCTAGTGGCATTTTGTGATCTGTAGACTATCAGAGTGTTGATGAAACACAGAAATTGCATCGGGATTGAATACAACAGTCACCATGCGCTCTTTCCTCCATGGGAGTAATGTCTCTAAAAGTCTACGCTTTGACCTTTCCCTGGAAGACCAGTGGTAGCTTCCGATGCACATCTCGAGGCTTTCTGTAATCTGTGGACTATTAGAGTGTTGATGAAACACAGAAATTGCATCGGGATTGAGTACAACAGTCACCATGCGCACTTTCCCCCATGGGAGTAATGTCTCAAACAGTCTACGCTTTGATCGATCCCTGGAAAACCAGTAGTAGTTTCCGAAGCACATCTGGAGGCAATCTGTTGTCTGTGGAGTATCAGAGTGTTGGGGAAACACAGAAATTGCATCGGGATTGAATACAACAGTCACCATGCGCACTTTCCTCCATGAGGGTAATTCTCAAACGGTCTACGCTTTCATTGTTCCCTGGAAGACCAGTAGTAGTTTCCGAAGCACATCTGGAGGCAATCTGTAATCTGTGGACTGCCAGAGTGTTGATGAAACACAGATATTGCAGCGGGATTGAATACAACAGACACCATGCCCACTTTCCTCCATGGGGTATTTCTCAAACAGTCTACGCTTTGATCGTTCCCTGGAAGACCAGTAGTAGTTTCCGATGCACATCTGGAGGCATTTTGTAATCTCTGGACCTTTAAAGTGTGGATTGAAACACAGAAATTGCCTCGGGATTGAATACAACTGTCACCATGCGCACTTTCCTCCATGGGAGTAATGTCTCCAACAGTCTATGTTTGATCGTTCCATGGAAGACCAGTTGTAGTTTCCGATGCACATCTGGAGGCAATCTGTTATCTGTGGACTATCAGAGTTTTGATGAAACACAGAAATTGCATCGGGATTGAATACAACAGTCACCATGCGCACTTTCCTCCATGGGGATAATTCTCAAACAGTCTACTCTTTGATCGTTCCCTTGAAGACCAGTAGTAGTTTCTGATGCACATCTGGAATCATTCTGTAATCTGTGGACCTACAAAGTGTGGATTGAAACACAGAAATTGCCTCCGGATTGAATACAACAGTCACCATGCGCACATTCCTCCATGGGAGTAATGTCTCTAACAGTCTACGCTTTGATCGTTCCCTGGAAGACCAGTAGTAGATTCCGAAGCACATCTGGAGGCAATTTGTAAACTGTGGACTGTCAGAGTGTTGATGAAACACAGATATTGCAGCGGAATTGAATATAACAGTCACCATGCGCACTTTCCTCCATGGGAGTAATGTCTCTAACAGTCTACGATTTGATCATTCCCTGGAAGACCTGTAGTAGTTTCCGATGCACATCTGGAAGCATTCTGTAATCTGTGGACTATCTGAGTGTTGATGAAACACAGAAATTGCATCGGAATTGAATATAACAGTCACCATGCACACTTTCCTCAATGGGATTAACGTCTCTAATAGTCTACGCTTTGATCGTTCCCTGGAAGACCAGTAGTAGTTTGCGATGCCCATCTGGTGGCATTCTGTAATCTGTGGACTATCAGGGTGTTGATGAAACACAGAAATTGCATCGGGATTGAATACAACTGTCACCATGCGCACATTCCTCCGTAAAAGTAATGTCTCAAACAGTCTACGCTTTGATCGTTCCCTGGAAGACGAGTAGTAGTTTAGAAAGGACATCTGAAGGCATTCTGTTATCTGTGGACTATCACAATTTTGATGAAACACAGAAATTGCATCGGGATTGAATACAACAGTCACCATGCGCACTTTCCTCCATGGGAGCAATGTCTCAAACAGTCTACGCTTTGATCGTTTCCTGGGACTTCAGTACTAGTTTCCGATGCACATCTGGTGGCATTTTGTAATCTGTATACTATCAGAGTATTGATGAAACACAGAAATTGCATCGGGATTGAGTACAACAGTGACCATGCGCACTTTCCTCCATGGAACTAATGTCTAAAAAGAGTCTACGCTTTTATCGTTCCCTGGAAGACCAGTAGAAGTTTCCGAAGCACATCTGGAGGCAATCGGTTGTCTGTGGACTATCAGAGTGTTGATGAAACACATAAATTGCATAGGGATTGAATACAACAGTCACCATGCACACTTTCCTAAATAAAAGTAAAGTCTCAAACAGTATACGCTTTGATCATTCCCTGGAAGACCAGTAGTAGATTCCGATGCACATCTGGAAGCATTCTGTAATCTGTGGACTATCTGAGTGTTGATGAAACACATAAATTGCATAGGGATTGAATACAACAGACACCATGCCCACTTTCCTCCATGGGGTATTTCTCAAACAGTCTACGCATTGATTGTTCCCTGGAAGACCAGTAGTAGTTTCCGATGCACATCTGGAGGCATTTTGTAATCTCTGGACCTTTAAAGTGTGGATTGAAACACAGAAATTGCCTCGGGATTGAATGCAACAGTCACCATGCGCACTTTCCTCCATGGGAGTAATGTCTCCAACAGTCTACGTTTTATCGTTCCCTGGAAGACCAGTTGTAGTTTCCGATGCACATCTGGAGGCAATCTGTTATCTGTGGACTATCAGAGTGTTGATGAAGCACAGAAATTGCATCGGGATTGAATACAACAGTCACCATGCGCACTTTCCTCCATGGGGATAATTCTCAAACAGTCTACTCTTTGATCGTTCCCTTGAAGACCAGTAGTAATTTCTGATGCACATCTGGAATCATTCTGTAATCTGTGGACCTACAAAGTGTGGATTGAAACACAGAAATTGCCTCCGGATTGAATACAACAGTCACAATGCGCACATTCCTCCATGGGTGTAATGTCTCTAACAGTCTACGCTTTGATCGTTCCCTGGAAGACCAGTAGTAGTTTCCGAAGCACATCTGGAGGCAATTTGTAATCTGTGGACTGTCAGAGTGTTGATGAAACACAGATACTGCAGCGGAATTGAATACAACAGACACCATGCCCACTTTCCTCCATGGGGTAATTCTCAAACAGTCTACGCTTTGATCGTTCCCTGGAAGACCAGTAGTAGTTTCCGATGCACATCTGGAGGCATTTTGAAATCTCTGGACCTTTAAAGTGTGGATTGAAACACAGAAATTGCATCGGAATTGAATATAACAGTCACCATGCGCACTTTCCTCCATGGGAGTAATGTCTCTATCAGTCTACGCTTTGATCGTTCCCTGGAAGACCAGTAGTAGTTTCCGATGCACATCTGGAGGCAATCTGTTATCTGTGGAATATCAGAGTGTTGATGAAACACAAAAATTGCATCGGGATTGAATCCAACAGTCACCATGCACACTTTCCTCCATAAAAGTAAAGTCTCAAACAGTATACGCTTTGATCATTCCCTGGAAGACCAGTTGTAGTTTCCGATGCACATCTGGAAGCATTCTGTAATCTGTGGACTATCTGAGTGTTGATGAAACACAGAAAAATTTCATCGGAATTGAATATAACAGTCACCATGCGCACTTTCCTCCATGGGAGTAATGTCTCTATCAGTCTACGATTTGATCGTTCCCTGGAAGACCAGTAGTAGTTTCCGAAGCACATCTGGAGGCAATCTGTAATCTGTGGACTGTCCGAGTGTTGATGAAACACAGATATTGCAGCGGGAATGAATACAACAGACACCATGCCCACTTTCCTCCATGGGGTAATTCTCAAACAGTCTACGCTTTGATCGTTCCCTGGAAGACCAGTAGTAGTTTCCGATGCACATCTGGAGGCATTTTGGAATCTCTGGAACTTTAAAGTGTGGATTGAAACACAGAAATTGCCTCTGGATTGAATGCAACAGTCACTATGCACACATTCCTTCATGGGAGTAATGTCTCCAACAGTCTACGCTTTGATAGTTCCCTGGAAGCCCAGTAGTAGTTTCCGATGCACATCTGGAGGCAATCTGTTATCTGTGGAATATCAGAGTGTTGATGAAACACAGAAATTGCATCGGGATTATATACAACAGTCACCATGCACACTTTCCTCCATAAAAGTAAAGTCTCAAACAGTATACGCTTTGATCATTCCCTGGAGACCAGTAGCAGTTTCCGATGCACATCTGGAAGCATTCTGTAATCTGTGGACTATCTGAGTGCTGATGAAACACAGAAATTGCATCAGAATTGAAAATAACAGTCACCATGCGCACTTTCCTCCATGGGAGTAATGTCTCTAACAGTCTACGATTTGATCATTCCCTGGAAGACCAGTAGTTGTTTCCGATGCACATCTGGAAGCATTCTGTAATCTGTGGACTATCTGAGTGTTGATTAAACACAGAAATTGCATCGGAATTGAATATAACAGTCACCATGCGCACTTTCCTCCATGGGAGAAACCCTGAAACTGTCTACGCTTTCATCGTTCCCTAGAAGACCAGTAGTAGTATCCGATGCACATCTGAAGAATTCTGTAATCTGTGGACTATCTGAGTGTTGATGAAACACAGAAATTGCATCGGAATTGAATATAACAGTCACCATGCGCACTTTCCTCCATGGGAGTAATGTCAATAACAGTCTGCGATTTGATCATTCCCTGGAAGACCTGTGGTAGTTTCCGATGCACATCTGGAAGCATTCTGTAATCTGTGGACTATCTGAGTGTTGATGAAACACAGAAATTGCATCGGAATTGAATATAACAGTCACCATGCGCACTTTCCTCAATGGGAGTAACGTCTCTAATAGTCTACGCTTTGATCGTTCCCTGGAAGACCAGTAGTAGTTTGCGATGCCCATCTGGTGGCATTCTGTAATCTGTGGACTATCAGGGTGTTGATGAAACACAGAAATTGCATCGGGATTGAATACAACTGTCACCGTGCGCACATTCCTCCGTAAAAGTAATGTCTCAAACAGTCTACGCTTCGATCGTTCCCTGGAAGACCAGTAGTAGTTTAGAAAGGACATCTGAAGGCATTCTGTTATCTGTGGACTATCACAATATTGATGAAACACAGAAATTGCATCGGGATTGAATACAACAGTCACCATGCGCACTTTCCTCCATGGGAGCAATGCCTGAAACAGTCTACGCTTTGATCGTTTCCTGGGACTTCAGTAATAGTTTCCGATGCACATCTGGTGGCATTTTGTAATCTGTATACTTTCAGAGTATTGATGAAACACAGAAATTGCATCGGGATTGAGTACAACAGTGGCCATGCACACTTTCCTCCATAAATGTAAAGTCTCAAACAGTATACGCTTTGATCATTCCCTGGAAGACCAGTAGTAGTTTCCGATGCACATCTGGAAGCATTCTGTAATCGGTGGACTATCTGAGTGTTGATTAAACACAGAAATTGCATCGGAATTGAATATAACAGTCACCATGCGCACTTTCCATCATGGGAGTAAAGTCTCAAACAGTCTAAGCTTTGATCGTTCCCTGGAAGACCAGTATTAGTTTCCGATGCACATCTGGAGTCATTCTGTAATCTGTGGACTATCAGAGTGTTGGTGAAACACAGTAATTGCATCGGGACTGAATACAACGGTAACCATGCGCACTTTCCTCCATGGGTGTAATGTCTCAAGCAGTCTACGCTTTGATCTTTCCCTGGAAAACCAGTAGTAGTTTGCGATGCCCATCTGGTGGCATTCTGTAATCTGTGGACTATCAGGGTGTTGATGAAACACAGAAATTGCATCGGGATTGAATACAACTGTCACCGTGCGCACATTCCTCCGTAAAAGTAATGTCTCAAACAGTCTACGCTTCGATCGTTCCCTGGAAGACCAGTAGTAGTTTAGAAAGGACATCTGAAGGCATTCTGTTATCTGTGGACTATCACAATATTGATGAAACACAGAAATTGCATCGGGATTGAATACAACAGTCACCATGCGCACTTTCCTCCATGGGAGCAATGCCTGAAACAGTCTACGCTTTGATCGTTTCCTGGGACTTCAGTAATAGTTTCCGATGCACATCTGGTGGCATTTTGTAATCTGTATACTTTCAGAGTATTGATGAAACACAGAAATTGCATCGGGATTGAGTACAACAGTGGCCATGCACACTTTCCTCCATAAATGTAAAGTCTCAAACAGTATACGCTTTGATCATTCCCTGGAAGACCAGTAGTAGTTTCCGATGCACATCTGGAAGCATTCTGTAATCGGTGGACTATCAGAGTGTTGATGAAACACAGAAATTGCATCGGGATTGAATACAACAGTCACCATGCGCTCTTTCCTCCATGGGAGTAATGTCTCTAAAAGTCTACGCTTTCATCATTCCCTGGAAGAACAGTGGTAGTTTCCGATGCACATCTCGAGGCTTTCTGTAATCTGTGGACTATCAGAGTGTTGATGAAACACAGAAATTGCATTGGGATTGAGTACAACAGTCACCATGCGCACTTTCCTCCATGGGAGTAATGTCTCAAACAGTCTACGCTTTGATCGTTCCCTGGAAAACCAGTAGTAGTTTCCGAAGCACATCTGGAGGCTATCTGTTGTCTGTGGACTATCAGAGTGTTGAGGAAACACAGAAATTGCATCGGGACTGAATACAACAGTCACCATGCGCACTTTCCTCCATGAGGGTTATTCTCAAACAGTCTACGCTTTCACTGTTCCCTGGAAGACCATTTGTAGTTTCCGATGCACATCTGGAATCATTCTGTAATCTGTGGACCTTCAAAGTGTGGATTGAAACACAGAATTTGCCTCGGAATTGAATACAACAGTCACCATGCGCACTTTCCTCCATGGGAGTAATGTCTCTAACAGTCTACGCTTTGATCGTTCCCTGGAAGACCAGTAGTAGTTTCCGAAGCACATCTGGAGGCAATCTGTAATCTGTGGACTGCCAGAGTGTTGATGAAACACAGATATTGCGGCGGGATTGAATACAACAGACACCATGCCCACTTTCCTCCATGGGGTATTTCTCAAACAGTCTACGCTTTGATCGTTCCCTGGAAGACCAGTAGTAGTTTCCGATGCACATCTGGAGGCATTTTGTAATCTCTGGACCTTTAAAGTGTGGATTGAAACACAGAAATTGCCTCGGGATTGAATAAAACAGTCACCATGCGCACTTTCCTCCATGGGAGTAATGTCTCCAACAGTCTATGTTTGATCGTTCCATGGAAGACCAGTTGTAGTTTCCGATGCACATCTGGAGGCAATCTGTTATCTGTGGACTATCAGAGTGTTGATGAAACACAGAAATTGCATCGGGATTGAATACAACAGTCACCATGCGCACATTCCTCCATGGGGATAATTCTTAAACAGTCTACTCTTTGATCGTTCCCTTGAAGACCAGTAGTAGTTTCTGATGCACATCTGGAATCATTCTGTAATCTGTGGACCTACAAAGTGTGGATTGAAACACAGAAATTGCCTCCGGATTGAATACAACAGTCACCATGCGCACTTTCCTCCATGGGAGTAATGTCTCTAACAGTCTACGCTTTGATCGTTCCCTGGAAGACCAGTAGTAGTTTCCGAAGCACATCTGGAGGCAATTTGTAATCTGTGGACTGTCAGAGTGTTGATGAAACACAGATATTGCAGCGGAATTGAATATAACAGTCACCATGCGCACTTTCCTCCATGGGAGTAATGTCTCTAACAGTCTACGATTTGATCATTCCCTGGAAGACCTGTAGTAGTTTCCGATGCACATCTGGAAGCATTCTGTAATCTGTGGACTATCTGAGTGTTGATGAAACACAGAAATTGCATCGGAATTGAATATAACAGTCAACATGCACACTTTCCTCAATGGGATTAACGTCTCTAATAGTCTACGCTTTGATCGTTCCCTGGAAGACCAGTAGTAGTTTGCGATGCCCATCTGGTGGCATTCTGTAATCTGTGGACTATCAGGGTGTTGATGAAACACAGAAATTGCATCGGGATTGAATACAACTGTCACCATGCGCACATTCCTCCGTAAAAGTAATGTCTCAAACAGTCTACGCTTTGATCGTTCCCTGGAAGACCAGTAGTAGTTTAGAAAGGACATCTGAAGGCATTCTGTTATCTGTGGACTATCACAATTTTGATGAAACACAGAAATTGCATCGGGATTGAATACAACAGTCACCATGCGCACTTTCCTCCATGGGAGCAATGTCTCAAACAGTCTACGCTTTGATCGTTTCCTGGGACTTCAGTAGTAAATTCCGATGCACATCTGGTGGCATTTTGTAATCTGTATACTATCAGAGTATTGATGAAACACAGAAATTGCATCGGGATTGAGTACAACAGTGACCATGCGCACTTTCCTCCATGGAACTAATGTCTAAAAACAGTCTACGCTTTTATCGTTCCCTGGAAGACCAGTAGAAGTTTCCGAAGCACATCTGGAGGCAATCTGTTGTCTGTGGACTATCAGAGTGTTGATGAAACACATAAATTGCATAGGGATTGAATACAACAGTCACCATGCACACTTTCCTCCATAAAAGTAAAGTCTCAAACAGTATACGCTTTGATCATTCCCTGGAAGACCAGTAGTAGTTTCCGATGCACATCTGGAAGCATTCTGTAATCTGTGGACTATCTGAGTGTTGATGAAACACATAAATTGCATAGGGATTGAATACAACAGACACCATGCCCACTTTCCTCCATGGGGTATTTCTCAAAGAGTCTACGCTTTGATCGTTCCCTGGAAGACCAGTAGTAGTTTCCGAAGCACATCTGGAGGCATTTTGTAATCTCTGGACCTTTAAAGTGTGGGTTGAAACACAGAAATTGCCTCGGGATTGAATGCAACAGTCACCATGCGCACTTTCCTCCATGGGAGTAATGTCTCCAACAGTCTACGTTTGATCGTTCCCTGGAAGACCAGTTGTAGTTTCCGATGCACATCTGGAGGCAATCTGTTATCTGTGGACTATCAGAGTGTTGATGAAACACAGAAATTGCTTCGGGATTGAATACAACAGTCACCATGCGCACTTTCCTCCATGGGGATAATTCTCAAACAGTCTACTCTTTGATCGTTCCCTTAAAGACCAGTAGTAGTTTCTGATGCACATCTGGAATCATTCTGTAATCTGTGGACCTACAAAGTGTGGATTGAAACACAGAAATTGCCTCCGGATTGAATACAACAGTCACCATGCGCACATTCCTCCATGGGAGTAATGTCTCTAACAGTCTACGCTTTGATCGTTCCCTGGAAGACCAGTAGTAGATTCCGAAGCACATCTGGAGGCAATTTGTAATCTGTGGACTGTCAGAGTGTTGATGAAACACAGATATTGCAGCGGAATTGAATACAACATACACCATGCCCACTTTCCTCCATGGGGTAATTCTCAAACAGTCTACGCATTGATCGTTCCCTGGAAGACTAGTAGTAGTTTCTGATGCACATCTGGAGGCATTTTGAAATCTCTGGACCTTTAAAGTGTGGATTGAAACACAGAAATTGCATCGGAATTGAATATAACAGTCACCATGCGCACTTTCCTCCATGGGAGTAATGTCTCTATCAGTCTACGCTTTGATCGTTCCCTGGAAGACCAGTAGTAGTTTCCGATGCACATCTGGAGGCAATCTGTTATCTGTGGAATATCAGAGTGTTGATGAAACACAGAAATTGCATCGGGATTGAATACAACAGTCACCATGCACACTTTCCTCCATAAAAGTAAAGTCTCAAACAGTATACGCTTTGATCATTCCCTGGAAGACCAGTTGTAGTTTCCGATGCACATCTGGAAGCATTCTGTAATCTGTGGACTATCTGAGTGTTGATGAAACACAGAAAAATTTCATCGCAATTGAATATAACAGCCACCATGCGCACATTCCTCCATGGGAGTAATGTCTCTATCAGTCTACGATTTGATCGTTCCCTGGAAGACCAGTAGTAGTTTCCGAAGCACATCTGGAGGCAATCTGTAATCTGTGGACTGTCAGAGTGTTGATGAAACACAGATATTGCAGCGGGAATGAATACAACAGACACCATGCCCACTTTCCTCCATGGGGTAATTCTCAAACAGTCTACGCATTGATCGTTCCCTGGAAGACCAGTAGTAGTTTCCGATGCACATCTGGAGGCATTTTGGAATCTCTGGAACTTTAAAGTATGGATTGAAACACAGAAATTGCCTCGGGATTGAATACAACAGTCACTATGCACACATTCCTTCATGGGAGTAATGTCTCCAACAGTCTACGCTTTGATCGTTCCCTGGAAGCCCAGTAGTAGTTTCCGATGCACATCTGGAGGCAATCTGTTATCTGTGGAATATCAGAGTGTTGAAGAAACACAGAAATTGCATCGGGATTATATACAACAGTCACCATGCACACTTTCCTCCATAAAAGTAAAGTCTCAAACAGTATACGCTTTGATCATTCCCTGGAGACCAGTAGTAGTTTCCGATGCACATCTGGAAGCATTCTGTAATCTGTGGACTATCTGAGTGCTGATGAAACACAGAAATTGCATCAGAATTGAAAATAACAATCACCATGCGCACTTTCCTCCATGGGAGTAATGTCTCTAACAGTCTACGATTTGATCATTCCCTGGAAGACCAGTAGTTGTTTCCGATGCACATCTGGAAGCATTCTGTAATCTGTGGACTATCTGAGTGTTGATGAAACACAGAAATTGCATCGGAATTGAATATAACAGTCACCATGCGCACTTTCCTCCATGGGAGAAACCCTGAAACAGTCTACGCTTTCATCGTTCCCTAGAAGACCAGTAGTAGTATCCGATGCACATCTGAAGAATTCTGTAATCTGTGGACTATCTGAGTGTTGATGAAACACAGATATTGCATCGGAATTGAATATAACAGTCACCATGCGCACTTTCCTCCATGGGGTAATTCTCAAACAGTCTACGCATTGATCGTTCCCTGGAAGACTAGTAGTAGTTTCTGATGCACATCTGGAGGCATTTTGAAATCTCTGGACCTTTAAAGTGTGGATTGAAACACAGAAATTGCATCGGAATTGAATATAACAGTCACCATGCGCACTTTCCTCCATGGGAGTAATGTCTCTATCAGTCTACGCTTTGATCGTTCCCTGGAAGACCAGTAGTAGTTTCCGATGCACATCTGGAGGCAATCTGTTATCTGTGGAATATCAGAGTGTTGATGAAACACAGAAATTGCATCGGGATTGAATACAACAGTCACCATGCACACTTTCCTCCATAAAAGTAAAGTCTCAAACAGTATACGCTTTGATCATTCCCTGGAAGACCAGTTGTAGTTTCCGATGCACATCTGGAAGCATTCTGTAATCTGTGGACTATCTGAGTGTTGATGAAACACAGAAAAATTTCATCGCAATTGAATATAACAGCCACCATGCGCACATTCCTCCATGGGAGTAATGTCTCTATCAGTCTACGATTTGATCGTTCCCTGGAAGACCAGTAGTAGTTTCCGAAGCACATCTGGAGGCAATCTGTAATCTGTGGACTGTCAGAGTGTTGATGAAACACAGATATTGCAGCGGGAATGAATACAACAGACACCATGCCCACTTTCCTCCATGGGGTAATTCTCAAACAGTCTACGCATTGATCGTTCCCTGGAAGACCAGTAGTAGTTTCCGATGCACATCTGGAGGCATTTTGGAATCTCTGGAACTTTAAAGTATGGATTGAAACACAGAAATTGCCTCGGGATTGAATACAACAGTCACTATGCACACATTCCTTCATGGGAGTAATGTCTCCAACAGTCTACGCTTTGATCGTTCCCTGGAAGCCCAGTAGTAGTTTCCGATGCACATCTGGAGGCAATCTGTTATCTGTGGAATATCAGAGTGTTGAAGAAACACAGAAATTGCATCGGGATTATATACAACAGTCACCATGCACACTTTCCTCCATAAAAGTAAAGTCTCAAACAGTATACGCTTTGATCATTCCCTGGAGACCAGTAGTAGTTTCCGATGCACATCTGGAAGCATTCTGTAATCTGTGGACTATCTGAGTGCTGATGAAACACAGAAATTGCATCAGAATTGAAAATAACAATCACCATGCGCACTTTCCTCCATGGGAGTAATGTCTCTAACAGTCTACGATTTGATCATTCCCTGGAAGACCAGTAGTTGTTTCCGATGCACATCTGGAAGCATTCTGTAATCTGTGGACTATCTGAGTGTTGATGAAACACAGAAATTGCATCGGAATTGAATATAACAGTCACCATGCGCACTTTCCTCCATGGGAGAAACCCTGAAACAGTCTACGCTTTCATCGTTCCCTAGAAGACCAGTAGTAGTATCCGATGCACATCTGAAGAATTCTGTAATCTGTGGACTATCTGAGTGTTGATGAAACACAGATATTGCATCGGAATTGAATATAACAGTCACCATGCGCACTTTCCTCCATGGGAGTAATGTCTCTAACAGTCTACGATTTGATCATTCCCTGGAAGACCTGTAGTAGTTTCCGATGCACATCTCGAAGCATTCTGTAATCTGTGGACTATCTGAGTGTTGATGAAACACAGAAATTGCATCGGAATTGAATATAACAGTCACCATGCGCACTTTCCTCAATGGGAGTAACGTCTCTAATAGTCTACGCTTTGATCGTTCCCTCGAAGACCAGTAGTAGTTTGCGATGCCCATCTGGTGGCATTCTGTAATCTGTGGACAATCAGGGTGTTGATGAAACACAGATATTGCATCGGGATTGAATACAACTGTCACCGTGCGCACATTTCTCCGTAAAAGTAATGTCTCAAACAGTCTACGCTTTGATCGTTCCCTGGAAGACCAGTAGTAGTTTTGAAAGGACATCTGAAGGCATTCTGTTATCTGTGGACTATCACAATATTGATGAAACACAGAAATTGCATCGGGATTGAATACAACAGTCACCATGCGCACTTTCCTCCATGGGAGCAATGTCTGAAACAGTCTACGCTTTGATCGTTTCCTGGGACTTCAGTAATAGTTTCCGATGCACATCTGGTGGCATTTTGTAATCTGTATACTTTCAGAGTATTGATGAAACACAGAAATTGCATCGGGATTGAGTACAACAGTGGCCATGCGCACTTTCCTCCATGGAACTAATGTCTCAAACAGTCTACGCTTTTATCGTTCCCTGGAAGACCAGTAGAATTTCCGAAGCACATCTGGAGGCAATCTGTTTTCTGTGGACTATCAGAGTGTTGATGAAATACATAAATTGCATAGGGATTGAATACAACAGTCACCATGCACACTTTCCTCCATAAAAGTAAAGTCTCAAACAGTATACGCTTTGATCATTCCCTGGAAGACCAGTAGTAGTTTCCGATGCACATCTGGAAGCATTCTGTAATCGGTGGACTATCTGAGTGTTGATTAAACACAGAAATTGCATCGGAATTGAATATAACAGTCACCATGCGCACTTTCCTCCATGGGAGTAATGTCTCTAACAGTCTACGATTTGATCATTCCCTGGAAGAGCAGTAGTTGTTTCCGATGCACATCTGGAAGCATTCTGTAATCTGTGGACTATCTGAGTGTTGATGAAACACAGAAATTGCATCGGAATTGAATATAACAGTCACCATGCACACTTTCCTCAATGGGATTAACGTCTCTAATAGTCTACGCTTTGATCGTTCCCTGGAAGACCAGTAGTAGTTTGCGATGCCCATCTGGTGGCATTCTGTAATCTGTGGACTATCAGGGTGTTGATGAAACACAGAAATTGCATTGGGATTGAATACAACTGTCACCATGCGCACATTCCTCCGTAAAAGTAATGTCTCAAACAGTCTACGCTTTGATCGTTCCCTGGAAGACCAGTAGTAGTTTCGAAAGCACATCTGAAGGCATTCTGTTATCTGTAGACTATCACAATGTTGATGAAACACAGATATTGCATCGGGATTGAGTACAACAGTCACCAAGCGCACTTTTCTCCATGGGAGCCACGTCTCAAACAGTCTACGCTTTGGTCGTTTCCTGGGAGACCAGTTGTAGTTTCCGATGCACATCTGGTGGCATTTTGTGGTCTGTAGACTATCAGAGTGTTGATGAAACACAGAAATTGCATCGGGATTGAATACAACAGTCACCATGCGCTCTTTCCTCCATGGGAGTAATGTCTCTAAAAGTCTACGCTTTCATCATTCCCTGGAAGAACAGTGGTAGTTTCCGATGCACATGTCGAGGCTTTCTGTAATCTGTGGACTATCAGAGTGTTGATGAAACACAGAAATTGCATTGGGATTGAGTACAACAGTCACCATGCGCACTTTCCTCCATGGGAGTAATGTCTCAAACAGTCTACGCTTTGATCGTTCCCTGGAAAACCAGTAGTAGTTTCCGAAGCACATCTGGAGGCCATCTGTTGTCTGTGGACTATCAGAGTGTTGAGGAAACACAGAAATTGCATCGGGACTGAATACAACAGTCACCATGCGCACTTTCCTCCATGAGGGTTATTCTCAAACAGTCTACGCTTTCACTGTTCCCTGGAAGACCAGTTGTAGTTTCCGATGCACATCTGGAATCATTCTGTAATCTGTGGACCTTCAAAGTGTGGATTGAAGCACAGAAATTGCCTCGGGATTGAATACAACAGTCACCATGCGCACTTTCCTCCATGGGAGTAATGTCTCTAACAGTCTACGCTTTGATCGTTCCCTGGAAGACCAGTAGTAGTTACCGATGCACATCTGGAGGCATTCTGTAATCTGTGGACTATCAGAGTGTTGATGAAACACGGAAATTGCATCGGGATTGAATACAACAGTCACCATCCTCACTTTCCTCCATAAAAGTAAAGTCTCAAACAGTCTACGCTTTGATCATTCCCTGGAAGACCAGTAGTAGTTTCCGATGCACATCTGGAAGCATTCTGTATTCTGTGGACTATCTGAGTGTTGATGAAACATAGAAATTGCATCGGAATTGAATATAACAGTCACCATGCGCACTTTCCTAAAAGGGAGCAGTGTCTCAAACAGTCTACGCTTTGATCGTTCCCTGGAAGACCAGTAGTAGTTTCCGATGCACATCTGGAGTCATTCTGTAATCTGTGGACCTTCAAAGTGTTGATGAAACACAGTAATTGCATCGGGATTGAATACTACAGTCACCAGGCGAACTTTCCTCCATGGTAGTAATGTCTCAAAGACTCTACGATTTGATCGTTCCCTGGAAGACCAGAGTTAGTTTCCGATGCACATCTGGAGGCATTCTGTAATCTGTGGACTATCTGAGTGTTGAAGAAACACAGAAATTGCATGGGAATTGAATATAACAATCACCATGCGCACTTTCCTCCATGGGAGTAACCCTGACACAGGGTACGCTTTGATCGTTCCCTAGAAGACCAGTAGTAGTTTCCGATGCACATCTGGAGGCATTCTGTAATCTGTGGACTATCAGAGTGTTGATGTAACACAGATATTGCATCGGGATTCAATACAACAGTCACCATGCGCACTTTCCTCCAAGGGAGCAGTGTCTCAAACAGTCTACGCTTTTATCGTTCCCTGGAAGACCGGTAGTAGTTTCCGATGCACATCTGGAGGCATTCTGTAATCTGTGGACCTTCAAAGTGTTGATGAAACACAGAAATTGCATCGGGATTGAATACAACAGTCACCATGCGCACTTACCTCCATGGGAGTAATGTCTCAAACAGTCTACGCTTTGATCGTTCCCTGGAAGACCAGCAGTAGTTTCCGATGCACATCTGGAGGCCGTCTGTAATCTGTGGTCTATCAGACTGTTGATGAAACACAGAAGTTGCATCGGGATTGACTACAGTCACCAAGTGCACTTACCTCCGTGGGAGTAATGTCTCATACAGCCTACGCTTTAATCGTTCCCTGGAAGACCAGTAGTAGTTTCCGAAGCACATCTGGAGGCATTCTGTAATCTGTGGTCTATCAGACTGTTGATGAAACACAGAAATTGCATCGGGATTGACTACAGTCACCAAGTGCACTTACCTCCGTGGGAGCAATGTCTGAAACAGTCTACGCTTTGATCGTTTCCTGGGACTTCAGTAGTAATTTCCGATGCACATCTGGTGGCATTTTGTAATCTGTATACTATCAGAGTATTGATGAAACACAGAAATTGCATCGGGATTGAGTACAACAGTGGCCATGCGCACTTTCCTCCATGGAACTAATGTCTCAAACAGTCTACGCTTTTATCGTTCCCTGGAAGACCAGTAGAAGTTTCCGAAGCACATCTGGAGGCAATCTGTTGTCTGTGGACTATCAGAGTGTTGATGAAACACATAAATTGCATAGGGATTGAATACAACAGTCACCATGCACACTTTCCTCCATAAAAGTAAAGTCTCAAACGGTATACGCTTTGATCATTCCCTGGAAGACCAGTAGTAGTTTCCGATGCACATCTGGAAGCATTCTGTAATCGGTGGACTATCTGAGTGTTGATTAAACACAGAAATTGCATCGGAATTGAATATAACAGTCACCATGCGCACTTTCCTCCATGGGAGTAATGTCTCTAACAGTCTACGATTTGATCATTCCCTGGAAGACCAGTAGTTGTTTCCGATGCACATCTGGAAGTATTCTGTAATCTGTGGACTATCTGAGTGTTGATGAAACACAGAAATTGCATCGGAATTGAATATAACAGTCACCATGCGCACTTTCCATCATGGGAGTAAAGTCTCAAACAGTCTAAGCTTTTATCGTTCCCTGGAAGCCCAGTATTAGTTTCCGATGCACATCTGGAGTCATTCTGTAATCTGTGGACTATCAGAGTGTTGATGAAACACAGTAATTGCATCGGGACTGAATACAACGGTAACCATGCGCACTTTCCTCCATGGGTGTAATGTCTCAAGTAGTCTACGCTTTGATCTTTCCCTGGAAAACCAGTAGTAGTTTGCGATGCCCATCTGGTGGCATTCTGTCATCTGTGGACTATCAGGGTGTTGATGAAACACAGAAATTGCATCGGGATTGAATACAACAGTCACCATGCGCACTTTCCTACATAAAAGTAATGTCTCAAACAGTGTACGCTTTGATCGTTCCCTGGAAGACCAGTATTAGTTTCGAAAGCACATCTGGAGGCATTCTGTAATCTGTGGACCTTCAAAGTGTTGATGAAACACAGAAATTGCATCGGGATTGAATACAACAGTCACCATGCGCACTTACCTCCATGGGAGTAATGTCTCAAACAGTCTACGCTTTGATCGTTCCCTGGAAGACCAGCAGTAGTTTCCGATGCACATCTGGAGGCAGTCTGTAATCTGTGGTCTATCAGACTGTTGATGAAACACAGAAATTGCATCGGGATTGACTACAGTCACCAAGTGCACTTACCTCCGTGGGAGTAATGTCTCAAACAGTCTACGCTTTAATCGTTCCCTGGAAGACCAGTAGTAGTTTCTGAAGCACATCTGGAGGCATTCTGTAATCTGTGGACTATCAGAGTGTTGATGAAACACAGAAATAACATCGGGATTGAATACAACAGTCACCATGCGCACCTTCCTCCGTGGGAGTAATGTCTCAAACAGTCTACGCTTTGATCGTTCGCTGGAAGACCAGTAGTAGTTGTGATGCACGTCTCGTGGCATTCTGTAATCTGTAGACTATCAGAGTGTTGATGAAACACAGAATTTGCATCGGAAATGAATGCAACAGTCACCATGCGCACTTTCCTCCATGGGAGTAACGTCTTAAACAGTCTACGCTTTGATCGTACCCTGGAAGACCAGTGTTAGTTTCCGATGCACATCTGGAGGCATTCTGTAATCTGTGGACTATCAGAGTGTTGATGAAACACAGAATTTGCATCCGGATTGAATACCCAGTCACCATGCGCACTTTCCTCCAAGGGAGCAGTGTCTCAAACAGTCTACGCTTTGATCGTTCCCTAGAAGACCAGTAGTAGTTTCCGATGCACATCTAGTGGCATTCTGTAATCTGTAGACTATCAGAGTGTTGATGAAACACAGACATTGCATCGGAAATGAATGCAACAGTCACCATGCGCACTTTCCTCCATGGGAGTAACGTCTTAAACAGTCTACGCTTTGATCGTTTCCTGGAAGACCAGTGTTAGTTTCCGATGCACATCTGGAGGCATTCTGTAATCTGTGGACTATCTGAGTGTTGAAGAAACACAGAAATTGCATCGGAATTAAATATAACAATCACCATGCGCACTTTCCTGCATGGGAGTAACCCTGTCACAGGGTACGCTTTGATCGTTCCCTAGAAGACCAGTAGTAGTTTGCGATGCCCATCTGGTGGCATTCTGTAATCTGTGGACTATCAGGGTGTTGATGAAACACAGAAATTGCAACAAGATTGAATACAACTGTCACCATGCGCACATTCCTCCGTAAAAGTAATGTCTCAAACAGTCTACGCTTTGATCGTTCCCTGGAAGACCATTAGTAGTTTAGAAAGGACATCTGAAGGCATTCTGTTATCTGTGGACTATCACAATATTGATGAAACACAGAAATTGCATCGGGATTGAATACAACAGTCACCATGCGCACTTTCCTCCATGGGAGCAATGTCTCAAACAGTCTACGCTTTGATCGTTTCTTGGGACTTCCGTAGTAGTTTCCGATGCACATCTGGTGGCATTTTGTAATCTGTATACTATCAGAGTATTGATGAAACACAGAAATTGCATCGGGATTGAGTACAACAGTGACCATGCGCACTTTCCTCCATGGAACTAATGTCTCAAACAGTCTACGCTTTTATCGTTCCCTGGAAGACCAGTAGAAGTTTCCGAAGCACATCTGGAGGCAATCTGTTGTCTGTGGACTATCAGAGTGTTGATGAAACACATAAATTGCATAGGGATTGAATACAACAGTCACCATGCACACTTTCCTCCATAAAAGTAAAGTCTCAAACAGTATACGCTTTGATCATTCCCTGGAAGACCAGTAGTAGTTTCCGATGCACATCTGGAAGCATTCTGTAATCGGTGGACTATCTGAGTGTTGATGAAACACAGAAATTGCATCGGAATTGAATATAACAATCACCATGCGCACTTTCCTCCATGGGAGTAGTGTCTCTAACGGTCTACGATTTGATCATTCCCTGGAAGACCAGTAGTTGTTTCCGATGCACATCTGGAAGCACTCTGTAATCTGTGGACTATCTGAGTGTTGATGAAACACATAAATTATATAGGGATTGAATACAACAGACACCATGCCCACTTTCCTCCATGGGGTATTTCTCAAACAGTCTACGCTTTGATCGTTCCCTGGAAGACCAGTAGTAGTTTCCGATGCACATCTGGAGGCATTTTGTAATCTCTGGACCTTTAAAGTGTGGATTGAAACACAGAAATTGCCTCGGGATTGAATACAACAGTCACCATGCGCACTTTCCTCCATGGGAGCAATGTCTCAAACAGTCTACGCTTTGATCGTTTCCTGGGACTTCAGTAGTAGTTTCCGATGCACATCTGGTGGCATTTTGTAATCTGTATACTATCAGAGTATTGATGAAACACAGAAATTGCATCGGGATTGAGAACAACAGTGACCATGCGCACTTTCCTCCATGGAACTAATGTCTCAAACAGTCTACGCTTTTATCGTTCCCTGGAAGACCAGTAGAAGTTTCCGAAGCACATCTGGAGGCAATCTGTTGTCTGTGGACTATCAGAGTGTTGATGAAACACATAAATTGCATAGGGATTGAATACAACAGTCACCATGCACACTTTCCTCCATAAAAGTAAAGTCTCAAACAGTATACGCTTTGATCATTCCCTGGAAGACCAGTAGTAGTTTCCGATGCACATCTGGAAGCATTCTGTAATCGGTGGACTATCTGAGTGTTGATGAAACACAGAAATTGCATCGGAATTGAATATAACAGTCACCATGCGCACTTTCCTCCATGGGGATAATTCTCAAACAGTCTACTCTTTGATCGTTCCCTTGAAGACCAGTAGTAGTTTCTGATGCACATCTGGAGGCATTCTGTAATCTGTGGACTATCAGAGTGTTGATGAAACACAGAATTTGCATCCGGATTGAATACCCAGTCACCATGCGCAGTTTCCTCCAAGGGAGCAGTGTCTCAAACAGTCTACGCTTTGATCGTTCCCTAGAAGACCAGTAGTAGTTTCCGATGCACATCTAGTGGCATTCTGTAATCTGTAGACTATCAGAGTGTTGATGAAACACAGACATTGCATCGGAATTAAATATAACAATCACCATGCGCACTTTCCTGCATGGGAGTAACCCTGACACAGGGTACGCTTTGATCGTTCCCTAGAAGACCAGTAGTAGTTTGCGATGCCCATCTGGTGGCATTCTGTAATCTGTGGACTATCAGGGTGTTGATGAAACACAGAAATTGCAACAAGATTGAATACAACTGTCACCATGCGCACATTCCTCCGTAAAAGTAATGTCTCAAACAGTCTACGCTTTGATCGTTCCCTGGAAGACCATTAGTAGTTTAGAAAGGACATCTGAAGGCATTCTGTTATCTGGGGACTATCACAATATTGATGAAACACAGAAATTGCATCGGGATTGAATACAACAGTCACCATGCGCACTTTCCTCCATGGGAGCAATGTCTCAAACAGTCTACGCTTTGATCGTTTCTTGGGACTTCCGTAGTAGTTTCCGATGCACATCTGGTGGCATTTTGTAATCTGTATACTATCAGAGTATTGATGAAACACAGAAATTGCATCGGGATTGAGTACAACAGTGACCATGCGCACTTTCCTCCATGGAACTAATGTCTCAAACAGTCTACGCTTTTATCGTTCCCTGGAAGACCAGTAGAAGTTTCCGAAGCACATCTGGAGGCAATCTGTTGTCTGTGGACTATCAGAGTGTTGATGAAACACATAAATTGCATAGGGATTGAATACAACAGTCACCATGCACACTTTCCTCCATAAAAGTAAAGTCTCAAACAGTATACGCTTTGATCATTCCCTGGAAGACCAGTAGTAGTTCCCGATGCACATCTGGAAGCATTCTGTAATCGGTGGACTATCTGAGTGTTGATGAAACACAGAAAATGCATCGGAATTGAATATAACAATCACCATGCGCACTTTCCTCCATGGGAGTAGTGTCTCTAACAGTCTACGATTTGATCATTCCCTGGAAGACCAGTAGTTGTTTCCGATGCACATCTGGAAGCATTCTGTAATCTGTGGACCATCTGAGTGTTGATGAAACACATAAATTGCATAGGGATTGAATACAACAGACACCATGCCCACTTTCCTCCATGGGGTATTTCTCAAACAGTCTACGCTTTGATCGTTCCCTGTAAGACCAGTAGTAGTTTCCGATGCACATCTGGAGGCATTTTGTAATCTCTGGACCTTTAAAGTGTGGATTGAAACACAGAAATTGCCTCGGGATTGAATACAACCGTCACCATGCGCACTTTCCTCCATGGGAGCAATGTCTCAAACAGTCTACGCTTTGATCGTTTCCTGGGACTTCAGTAGTAGTTTCCGATGCACATCTGGTGGCATTTTGTAATCTGTATACTATCAGAGTATTGATGAAACACAGAAATTGCATCGGGATTGAGTACAACAGTGACCATGCGCACTTTCCTCCATGGAACTAATGTCTCAAACAGTCTACGCTTTTATCGTTCCCTGGAAGACCAGTAGAAGTTTCCGAAGCACATCTGGAGGCAATCTGTTGTCTGTGGACTATCAGAGTGTTGATGAAACACATAAATTGCATAGGGATTGAATACAACAGTCACCATGCACACTTTCCTCCATAGAAGAAAAGTCTCAAACAGTATACGCTTTGATCATTCCCTGGAAGACCAGTAGTAGTTTCCGATGCACATCTGGAAGCATTCTGTAATCGGTGGACTATCTGAGTGTTGATGAAACACAGAAATTGCATCGGAATTGAATATAACAATCACCATGCGCACTTTCCTCCATGAGAGTAGTGTCTCTAACAGTCTACGATTTGATCATTCCCTGGAAGACCAGTAGTTGTTTCCGATGCACATCTGGAAGCATTCTGTAATCTGTGGACTATCTGAGTGTTGATGAAACACATAAATTGCATAGGGATTGAATACAACAGACACCATGCCCACTTTCCTCCATGGGGTATTTCTCAAACAGTCTACGCTTTGATCGTTCCCTGGAAGACCAGTAGTAGTTTCCGATGCACATCTGGAGGCATTTTGTAATCTCTGGACCTTTAAAGTGTGGATTGAAACACAGAAATTGCCTCGGGATTGAATACAACAGTCACCATGCGCACTTTCCTCCATGGGAGCAATGTCTCAAACAGTCTACGCTTTGATCGTTTCCTGGGACTTCAGTAGTAGTTTCCGATGCACATCTGGTGGCATTTTGTAATCTGTATACTATCAGAGTATTGATGAAACACAGAAATTGCATCGGGATTGAGTACAACAGTGACCATGCGCACTTTCCTCCATGGAACTAATGTCTCAAACAGTCTACGCTTTTATCGTTCCCTGGAAGACCAGTAGAAGTTTCCGAAGCACATCTGGAGGCAATCTGTTGTCTGTGGACTATCAGAGTGTTGATGAAACACATAAATTGCATAGGGATTGAATACAACAGTCACCATGCACACTTTCCTCCATAAAAGTAAAGTCTCAAACAGTATACGCTTTGATCATTCCCTGGAAGACCAGTAGTAGTTTCCGATGCACATCTGGAAGCATTCTGTAATCGGTGGACTATCTGAGTGTTGATGAAACACAGAAATTGCATCGGAATTGAATATAACAGTCACCATGCGCACTTTCCTCCATGGGGATAATTCTCAAACAGTCTACTCTTTGATCGTTCCCTTGAAGACCAGTAGTAGTTTCTGATGCACATCTGGAGGCATTCTGTAATCTGTGGACTATCAGAGTGTTGATGAAACACAGAATTTGCATCCGGATTGAATACCCAGTCACCATGCGCACCTTCCTCCAAGGGAGCAGTGTCTCAAACAGTCTACGCTTTGATCGTTCCCTAGAAGACCAGTAGTAGTTTCCGATGCACATCTAGCGGCATTCTGTAATCTGTAGACTATCAGAGTGTTGATGAAACACAGACATTGCATCGGAAATGAATGCAACAGTCACCATGCGCACTTTCCTCCATGGGAGTAACGTCTTAAACAGTCTACGCTTTGATCGTTTCCTGGAAGACCAGTGTTAGTTTCCGATGCACATCTGGAGGCATTCTGTAATCTGTGGACTATCTGAGTGTTGAAGAAACACAGAAATTGCATCGGAATTAAATATAACAATCACCATGCGCACTTTCCTGCATGGGAGTAACCCTGTCACAGGGTACGCTTTGATCGTTCCCTAGAAGACCAGTAGTAGTTTGCGATGCCCATCTGGTGGCATTCTGTAATCTGTGGACTATCAGGGTGTTGATGAAACACAGAAATTGCAACAAGATTGAATACAACTGTCACCATGCGCACATTCCTCCGTAAAAGTAATGTCTCAAACAGTCTACGCTTTGATCGTTCCCTGGAAGACCATTAGTAGTTTAGAAAGGACATCTGAAGGCATTCTGTTATCTGTGGACTATCACAATATTGATGAAACACAGAAATTGCATCGGGATTGAATACAACAGTCACCATGCGCACTTTCCTCCATGGGAGCAATGTCTCAAACAGTCTACGCTTTGATCGTTTCTTGGGACTTCCGTAGTAGTTTCCGATGCACATCTGGTGGCATTTTGTAATCTGTATACTATCAGAGTATTGATGAAACACAGAAATTGCATCGGGATTGAGTACAACAGTGACCATGCGCACTTTCCTCCATGGAACTAATGTCTCAAACAGTCTACGCTTTTATCGTTCCCTGGAAGACCAGTAGAAGTTTCCGAAGCACATCTGGAGGCAATCTGTTGTCTGTGGACTATCAGAGTGTTGATGAAACACATAAATTGCATAGGGATTGAATACAACAGTCACCATGCACACTTTCCTCCATAAAAGTAAAGTCTCAAACAGTATACGCTTTGATCATTCCCTGGAAGACCAGTAGTACTTTCCGATGCACATCTGGAAGCATTCTGTAATCGGTGGACTATCTGAGTGTTGATGAAACACAGAAATTGCATCGGAATTGAATATAACAGTCACCATGCGCACTTTCCTCCATGGGGATAATTCTCAAACAGTCTACTCTTTGATCGTTCCCTTGAAGACCAGTAGTAGTTTCTGATGCACATCTGGAATCATTCTGTAATCTGTGGACCTACAAAGTGTGGATTGAAACACAGAAATTGCCTCCGGATTGAATACAACAGTCACCATGCGCACATTCCTCCATGGGAGTAATGTCTCTAACAGTCTACGCTTTGATCGTTCCCTGGAAGACCAGTATTAGTTTCCGAAGCACATCTGGAGGCAATTTGTAATCTGTGGACTGTCAGAGTGTTGATGAAACACAGATATTGCAGCGGAATTGAATACAACAGACACCATGCCCACTTTCCTCCATGGGGTAATTCTCAAACAGTCTAGGTTTTGATCGTTCCCTGGAAGACCAGTAGTAGTTTCCGATGCACATCTGGAGGCATTTTGAAATCTCTGGACCTTTAAAGTGTGGATTGAAACACAGAAATTGCATCGAAATTGAATATAACTGTCACCATGCGCACTTTCCTCCATGGGAGTAATGTCTCTATCAGTCTACGCTTTGATCGTTCCCTGGAAGACCAGTAGTAGTTTCCGATGCACATCTGGAGGCAATCTGTTATCTGTGGAATATCAGAGTGTTGATGAAACACAGAAATTGCATCGGGATTGAATACAACAGTCACCATGCACACTTTCCTCCATAAAAGTAAAGTCTCAAACAGTATACGCTTTGATCATTCCCTGGAAGACCAGTAGTAGTTTCCGATGAACATCTGGAAGCATTCTGTAATCTGTGGACTATCTGAGTGTTGATGAAACACAGATAAATTTCATCGGAATTGAATATAACAGTCACCATGCGCACTTTCCTCCATGGGAGTAATGTCTCTATCAGTCTACGATTTGATCGTTCCCTGGTAGACCAGTAGTAGTTTCTGTAGCACATCTGGAGGCAGTCTGTAATCTGTGGTCTATCAGACTGTTGATGAAACACAGAAATTGCATCGGGATTGACTACAGTCACCAAGTGCACTTACCTCCGTGGGAGTAATGTCTCAAACAGTCTACGCTTTAATCGTTCCCTGGAAGACCAGTAGTAGTTTCTGAAGCACATCTGGAGGCATTCTGTAATCTGTGGACTATCAGAGTGTTGATGAAACACAGAAATAACATCGGGATTGATTACAACAGTCACCATGCGCACCTTCCTCCGTGGGAGTAATGTCTCAAACAGTCTACGCTTTGATCGTTCGCTGGAAGACCAGTAGTAGTTGTGATGCACGTCTCGTGGCATTCTGTAACCTGTAGACTATCAGAGTGTTGATCAAACACAGATATTGCATCGGGATTGAATTCAACAGTCACCATGCGCACTTTCCTCCGTGGTAGTAATGTCTCAAACAGTCTACGCTTTGATCGTACCCTGGAAGACCAGTGTTAGTTTCCGATGCACATCTGGAGGCATTCTGTAATCTGTGGACTATCAGAGTGTTGATGAAACACAGAATTTGCATCCGGATTGAATACCCAGGCACCATGCGCACTTTCCTCCAAGGGAGCAGTGTCTCAAACAGTCTACGCTTTGATCGTTCCCTAGAAGACCAGTAGTAGTTTCCGATGCACATCTAGTGGCATTCTGTAATCTGTAGACTATCAGAGTGTTGATGAAACACAGACATTGCATCGGAAATGAATGCAACAGTCACCATGCGCACTTTCCTCCATGGGAGTAACGTCTTAAACAGTCTACGCTTTGATCGTTTCCTGGAAGACCAGTGTTAGTTTCCGATGCACATCTGGAGGCATTCTGTAATCTGTGGACTATCTGAGTGTTGAAGAAACACAGAAATTGCATCGGAATTAAATATAACAATCACCATGCGCACTTTCCTGCATGGGAGTAACCCTGACACAGGGTACGCTTTGATCGTTCCCTAGAAGACCAGTAGTAGTTTGCGATGCCCATCTGTTGGCATTCTGTAATCTGTGGACTATCAGGGTGTTGATGAAACACAGAAATTGCCACAAGATTGAATACAACTGTCACCATGCGCACATTCCTCCGTAAAAGTAATGTCTCAAACAGTCTACGCTTTGATCGTACCCTGGAAGACCATTAGTAGTTTAGAAAGGACATCTGAAGGCATTCTGTTATCTGTGGACTATCACAATATTGATGAAACACAGAAATTGCATCGGGATTGAATACAACAGTCACCATGCGCACTTTCCTCCATGGGAGCAATGTCTCAAACAGTCTACGCTTTGATCGTTTCTTGGGACTTCCGTAGTAGTTTCCGATGCACATCTGGTGGCATTTTGTAATCTGTATACTATCAGAGTATTGATGAAACACAGAAATTGCATCGGGATTGAGTACAACAGTTACCATGCGCACTTTCCTCCATGGAACTAATGTCTCAAACAGTCTACGCTTTTATCGTTCCCTGGAAGACCAGTAGAAGTTTCCGAAGCACATCTGGAGGCAATCTGTTGTCTGTGGACTATCAGAGTGTTGATGAAACACATAAATTGCATAGGGATTGAATACAACAGTCACCATGCACACTTTCCTCCATAAAAGTAAAGTCTCAAACAGTATACGCTTTGATCATTCCCTGGAAGACCAGTAGTAGTTTCCGATGCACATCTGGAAGCATTCTGTAATCGGTGGACTATCTGAGTGTTGATGAAACACAGAAATTGCATCGGAATTGAATATAACAATCACCATGCGCACTTTCCTCCATGGGAGTAGTGTCTCTAACAGTCTACGATTTGATCATTCCCTGGAAGACCAGTAGTTGTTTCCGATGCACATCTGGAAGCATTCTGTAATCTGTGGACTATCTGAGTGTTGATGAAACACATAAATTGCATAGGGATTGAATACAACAGACACCATGCCCACTTTCCTCCATGGGGTATTTCTCAAACAGTCTACGCTTTGATCGTTCCCTGGAAGACCAGTAGTAGTTTCCGATGCACATCTGGAGGCATTTTGTAATCTCTGGACCGTTAAAGTGTGGATTGAAACACAGAAATTGCCTCGGGATTGAATACAACAGTCACCATGCGCACTTTCCTCCATGGGAGCAATGTCTCAAACAGTCTACGCTTTGATCGTTTCCTGGGACTTCAGTAGTAGTTTCCGATGCACATCTGGTGGCATTTTGTAATCTGTATACTATCAGAGTATTGATGAAACACAGAAATTGCATCGGGATTGAGTACATCAGTGACCATGCGCACTTTCCTCCATGGAACTAATGTCTCAAACAGTCTACGCTTTTATCGTTCCCTGGAAGACCAGTAGAAGTTTCCGAAGCACATCTGGAGGCAATCTGTTGTCTGTGGACTATCAGAGTGTTGATGAAACACATAAATTGCATAGGGATTGAATACAACAGTCACCATGCACACTTTCCTCCATAAAAGTAAAGTCTCAAACAGTATACGCTTTGATCATTCCCTGGAAGACCAGTAGTAGTTTCCGATGCACATCTGGAAGCATTCTGTAATCGGTGGACTATCTGAGTGTTGATGAAACACAGAAATTGCATCGGGATTGAATACAACAGTCACCATGCGCACTTTCCTCCATGGGGATAATTCTCAAACAGTCTACTCTTTGATCGTTCCCTTGTAGACCAGTAGTAGTTTCTGATGCACATCTGGAATCATTCTGTAATCTGTGGACCTACGAAGTGTGGATTGAAACACAGAAATTGCCTCTGGATTGAATACAACAGTCACCATGCGCACATTCCTCCATGGGAGTAATGTCTCTAACAGTCTACGCTTTGATCGTTCCCTGGAAGACCAGTAGTAGTTTCCGAAGCACATCTGGAGGCAATTTGTAATCTGTGGACTGTCAGAGTGTTGATGAAACACAGATATTGCAGCGGAATTGAATACAACAGGCACCATGCCCACTTTCCTCCATGGGGTAATTCTCAAACAGTCTACGCTTTGATCGTTCCCTGGAAGACCAGTAGTAGTTTCCGATGCACATCTTGAGGCATTTTGAAATCTCTGGACCTTTAAAGTGTGGATTGAAACACAGAAATTGCATCGGAATTGAATATAACTGTCACCATGCGCACTTTCCTCCATGGGAGTAATGTCTCTATCAATCTACGCTTTGATCGTTCCCTGGAAGACCAGTAGTAGTTTCCGATGCACATCTGGAGGCAATCTGTTATCTGTGGAATATCAGAGTGTTGATGAAACACAGAAATTGCATCGGGATTGAATACAACAGTCACCATGCACACTTTCCTCCATAAAAGTAAAGTCTCAAACAGTATACGCTTTGATCATTCCCTGGAAGACCAGTAGTAGTTTCCGATGCACATCTGGAAGCATTCTGTAATCTGTGGACTATCTGAGTGTTGATGAAACACAGATACATTTCATCGGAATTGAATATAACAGTCACCATGCGCACTTTCCTCCATGGGAGTAATGTCTCTATCAGTCTACGATTTGATCGTCCCCTGGAAGACCAGTAGTAGTTTCCGAAGCGCATCTGGAGGCATTTTGGAATCTCTGGAACTTTAAAGTGTGGATTGAAACACAGAAATTGCCTCGGGATTGAATACAACAGTCACCATGCGCACTTTCCTCCATGGGAGTAACCCTGAAACAGTCTACGCTTTGATCGTTCCCTAGAAGACCAGTAGTAGTTTCCGATGCACATCTGGAAGAATTCTGTAATCTGTGGACTATCTGAGTGTTGATGAAACACAGAAATTGCATCGGAATTGAATATAACAGTCACCATGCGCACTTTCCTCCATGGGAGTAATGTCTCTAACAGTCTACGATTTGATCATTCCCTGGAGGACCTGTAGTAGTTTCCGATGCACATCTGGAAGCATTCTGTAATCTGTGGACTATCTGAGTGTTGATGAAACACAGAAATTGCATCGGAATTGAATATAACAGTAACCATGCGCTCTTTCCTCAAAGGGAGTAACGTCTCTAATAGTCTACGCTTTGATCGTTCCCTGGAAGACCAGTAGTAGTTTGCGATGCCCATCTGGTGGCAATCTGTAATCTGTGGACTATCAGGGTGTTGATGAAACACAGAAATTGCATCGGGATTGAATACAACTGTCACCATGCGCACATTCCTCCGTAAAAGTAATGTCTCAAACAGTCTACGCTTTGATCGTTCCCTGGAAGACCAGTAGTAGTTTAGAAAGGACATCTGAAGGCATTCTGTTATCTGTGGACTATCACAATATTGATGAAACACAGAAATTGCATCGGGATTGAATACAACAGTCACCATGCGCACTTTCCTCCATGGGAGCAATGTCTCAAACAGTCTACGCTTTGATCGTTTCCTGGGACTTCAGTAGTAATCTCCGATGCACATCTGGTGGCATTTTGTAATCTGTATACTATCAGAGTATTGATGAAACACAGAAATTGCATCGGGATTGAGTTCAACAGTGGCCATGCGCACTTTCCTCCATGGAACTAATGTCTCAAACAGTCTACGCTTTTATCGTTCCCTGGAAGTCCAGTAGAAGTTTCCGAAGCACATCTGGAGGCAATCTGTTGTATGTGGACTATCAGAGTGTTGATGAAACACATAAATTGCATAGGGATTGAATACAACAGTCACCATGCACACTTTCCTCCATAAAAGTAAAGTCTCAAACAGTATACGCTTTGATCATTCCCTGGAAGACCAGTAGTACTTTCCGATGCACATCTGGAAGCATTCTGTAATCGGTGGACTATCTGAGTGTTGATGAAACACAGAAATTGCATCGGAATTGAATATAACAGTCACCATGCGCACTTTCCTCCATGGGGGCAATGTCTCTAACAGTCTACGATTTGATCACTCCCTGGATGACCAGTAGTTGTTTCCGATGCACATCTGGAAGCATTCTGTAATCTGTGGACTATCTGAGTGTTGATGAAACACAGAAATTGCTTCGGAATTGAATATAACAGTCACCATGCGCACTTTCCATCATGGGAGTAAAGTCTCAAACAGTCTAAGCTTTGATCGTTCCCTGGAAGACCAGTATTAGTTTCCGATGCACATCTGGAGTCATTCTGTAATCTGTGGACTATCAGAGTGTTGATGAAACACAGAAAATGCATCGGAATTGAATATAACAATCACCATGCGCACTTTCCTCCATGGGAGTAGTGTCTCTAACAGTCTACGATTTGATCATTCCCTGGAAGACCAGTAGTTGTTTCCGATGCACATCTGGAAGCATTCTGTAATCTGTGGACCATCTGAGTGTTGATGAAACACATAAATTGCATAGGGATTGAATACAACAGACACCATGCCCACTTTCCTCCATGGGGTATTTCTCAAACAGTCTACGCTTTGATCGTTCCCTGGAAGACCAGTAGTAGTTTCCGATGCACATCTGGAGGCATTTTGTAATCTCTGGACCTTTAAAGTGTGGATTGAAACACAGAAATTACCTCGGGATTGAATACAACCGTCACCATGCGCACTTTCCTCCATGGGAGCAATGTCTCAAACAGTCTACGCTTTGATCGTTTCCTGGGACTTCAGTAGTAGTTTCCGATGCACATCTGGTGGCATTTTGTAATCTGTATACTATCAGAGTATTGATGAAACACAGAAATTGCATCGGGATTGAGTACAACAGTGACCATGCGCACTTTCCTCCATGGAACTAATGTCTCAAACAGTCTACGCTTTTATCGTTCCCTGGAAGACCAGTAGAAGTTTCCGAAGCACATCTGGAGGCAATCTGTTGTCTGTGGACTATCAGAGTGTTGATGAAACACATAAATTGCATAGGGATTGAATACAACAGTCACCATGCACACTTTCCTCCATAAAAGAAAAGTCTCAAACAGTATACGCTTTGATCATTCCCTGGAAGACCAGTAGTAGTTTCCGATGCACATCTGGAAGCATTCTGTAATCGGTGGACTATCTGAGTGTTGATGAAACACAGAAATTGCATCGGAATTGAATATAACAATCACCATGCGCACTTTCCTCCATGAGAGTAGTGTCTCTAACAGTCTACGATTTGATCATTCCCTGGAAGACCAGTAGTTGTTTCCGATGCACATCTGGAAGCATTCTGTAATCTGTGGACTATCTGAGTGTTGATGAAACACATAAATTGCATAGGGATTGAATACAACAGACACCATGCCCACTTTCCTCCATGGGGTATTTCTCAAACAGTCTACGCTTTGATCGTTCCCTGGAAGACCAGTAGTAGTTTCCGATGCACATCTGGAGGCATTTTGTAATCTCTGGACCTTTAAAGTGTGGATTGAAACACAGAAATTGCCTCGGGATTGAATACAACAGTCACCATGCGCACTTTCCTCCATGGGAGCAATGTCTCAAACAGTCTACGCTTTGATCGTTTCCTGGGACTTCAGTAGTAGTTTCCGATGCACATCTGGTGGCATTTTGTAATCTGTATACTATCAGAGTATTGATGAAACACAGAAATTGCATCGGGATTGAGTACAACAGTGACCATGCGCACTTTCCTCCATGGAACTAATGTCTCAAACAGTCTACGCTTTTATCGTTCCCTGGAAGACCAGTAGAAGTTTCCGAAGCACATCTGGAGGCAATCTGTTGTCTGTGGACTATCAGAGTGTTGATGAAACACATAAATTGCATAGGGATTGAATACAACAGTCACCATGCACACTTTCCTCCATAAAAGTAAAGTCTCAAACAGTATACGCTTTGATCATTCCCTGGAAGACCAGTAGTAGTTTCCGATGCACATCTGGGAGCATTCTGTAATCGGTGGACTATCTGAGTGTTGATGAAACACAGAAATTGCATCGGAATTGAATATAACAGTCACCATGCGCACTTTCCTCCATGGGGATAATTCTCAAACAGTCTACTCTTTGATCGTTCCCTTGAAGACCAGTAGTAGTTTCTGATGCACATCTGGAGGCATTCTGTAATCTGTGGACTATCAGAGTGTTGATGAAACACAGAATTTGCATCCGGATTGAATACCCAGTCACCATGCGCACTTTCCTCCAAGGGAGCAGTGTCTCAAACAGTCTACGCTTTGATCGTTCCCTAGAAGACCAGTAGTAGTTTCCGATGCACATCTAGTGGCATTCTGTAATCTGTAGACTATCAGAGTGTTGATGAAACACAGACATTGCATCGGAAATGAATGCAACAGTCACCATGCGCACTTTCCTCCATGGGAGTAACGTCTTAAACAGTCTACGCTTTGATCGTTTCCTGGAAGACCAGTGTTAGTTTCCGATGCACATCTGGAGGCATTCTGTAATCTGTGGACTATCTGAGTGTTGAAGAAACACAGAAATTGCATCGGAATTAAATATAACAATCACCATGCGCACTTTCCTGCATGGGAGTAACCCTGACACAGGGTACGCTTTGATCGTTCCCTAGAAGACCAGTAGTAGTTTGCGATGCCCATCTGGTGGCATTCTGTAATCTGTGGACTATCAGGGTGTTGATGAAACACAGAAATTGCAACAAGATTGAATACAACTGTCACCATGCGCACATTCCTCCGTAAAAGTAATGTCTCAAACAGTCTACGCTTTGATCGTTCCCTGGAAGACCATTAGTAGTTTAGAAAGGACATCTGAAGGCATTCTGTTATCTGTGGACTATCACAATATTGATGAAACACAGAAATTGCATCGGGATTGAATACAACAGTCACCATGCGCACTTTCCTCCATGGGAGCAATGTCTCAAACAGTCTACGCTTTGATCGTTTCTTGGGACTTCCGTAGTAGTTTCCGATGCACATCTGGTGGCATTTTGTAATCTGTATACTATCAGAGTATTGATGAAACACAGAAATTGCATCGGGATTGAGTACAACAGTGACCATGCGCACTTTCCTCCATGGAACTAATGTCTCAAACAGTCTACGCTTTTATCGTTCCCTGGAAGACCAGTAGAAGTTTCCGAAGCACATCTGGAGGCAATCTGTTGTCTGTGGACTATCAGAGTGTTGATGAAACACATAAATTGCATAGGGATTGAATACAACAGTCACCATGCACACTTTCCTCCATAAAAGTAAAGTCTCAAACAGTATACGCTTTGATCATTCCCTGGAAGACCAGTAGTAGTTTCCGATGCACATCTGGAAGCATTCTGTAATCGGTGGACTATCTGAGTGTTGATGAAACACAGAAATTGCATCGGAATTGAATATAACAATCACCATGCGCACTTTCCTTGATGGGAGTAGTGTCTCTAACAGTCTACGATTTGATCATTCCCTGGAAGACCAGTAGTTGTTTCCGAAGCACATCTGGAAGCATTCTGTAATCTGTGGACTATCTGAGTGTTGATGAAACACATAAATTGCATAGGGATTGAATACAACAGACACCATGCCCACTTTCCTCCATGGGGTATTTCTCAAACAGTCTACGCTTTGATCGTTCCCTGGAAGACCAGTAGTAGTTTCCGATGCACATCTGGAGGCATTTTGTAATCTCTGGACCTTTAAAGTGTGGATTGAAACACAGAAATTGCCTCGGGATTGAATACAACTGTCACCATGCGCACTTTCCTCCATGGGAGCAATGTCTCAAACAGTCTACGCTTTGATCGTTTCCTGGGACTTCAGTAGTAGTTTCCGATGCACATCTGGTGGCATTTTGTAATCTGTATACTATCAGAGTATTGATGAAACACAGAAATTGCATCGGGATTGAGTACAACAGTGACCATGCGCACTTTCCTCCATGGAACTAATGTCTCAAACAGTCTACGCTTTTATCGTTCCCTGGAAGACCAGTAGAAGTTTCCGAAGCACATCTGGAGGCAATCTGTTGTCTGTGGACTATCAGAGTGTTGATGAAACACATAAATTGCATAGGGATTGAATACAACAGTCACCATGCACACTTTCCTCCATAAAAGTAAAGTCTCAAACGGTATACGCTTTGATCATTCCCTGGAAGACCAGTAGTAGTTTCCGATGCACATCTGGAAGCATTCTGTAATCGGTGGACTATCTGAGTGTTGATGAAACACAGAAATTGCATCGGAATTGAATATAACAGTCACCATGCACACTTTCCTCCATAAAAGTAAAGTCTCAAACAGTATACGCTTTGATCATTCCCTGGAAGACCAGTAGTAGTTTCCGATGCACATCTGGAAGCATTCTGTAATCTGTGGACTATCTGAGTGTTGATGAAACACAGATAAATTTCATCGGAATTGAATATAACAGTCACCATGCGCACTTTCCTCCATGGGAGTAATGTCTCTATCAGTCTACGATTTGATCGTTCCCTGGTAGACCAGTAGTAGTTTCCGTAGCACATCTGGAGGCAGTCTGTAATCTGTGGTCTATCAGACTGTTGATGAAACACAGAAATTGCATCGGGATTGACTACAGTCACCAAGTGCACTTACCTCCGTGGGAGTAATGTCTCAAACAGTCTACGCTTTAATCGTTCCCTGGAAGACCAGTAGTAGTTTCTGAAGCACATCTGGAGGCATTCTGTAATCTGTGGACTATCAGAGTGTTGATGAAACACAGAAATAACATCGGGATTGAATACAACAGTCACCATGCGCACCTTCCTCCGTGGGAGTAATGTCTCAAACAGTCTACGCTTTGATCGTTCGCTGGAAGACCAGTAGTAGTTGTGATGCACGTCTCGTGGCATTCTGTAATCTGTAGACTATCAGAGTGTTGATCAAACACAGATATTGCATCGGGATTGAATTCAACAGTCACCATGCGCACTTTCCTCCGTGGTAGTAATGTCTCAAACAGTCTACGCTTTGATCGTACCCTGGAAGACCAGTGTTAGTTTCCGATGCACATCTGGAGGCATTCTGTAATCTGTGGACTATCAGAGTGTTGATGAAACACAGAATTTGCATCCGGATTGAATACCCAGGCACCATGCGCACTTTCCTCCAAGGGAGCAGTGTCTCAAACAGTCTACGCTTTGATCGTTCCCTAGAAGACCAGTAGTAGTTTCCGATGCACATCTAGTGGCATTCTGTAATCTGTAGACTATCAGAGTGTTGATGAAACACAGACATTGCATCGGAAATGAATGCAACAGTCACCATGCGCACTTTCCTCCATGGGAGTAACGTCTTAAACAGTCTACGCTTTGATCGTTTCCTGGAAGACCAGTGTTAGTTTCCGATGCACATCTGGAGGCATTCTGTAATCTGTGGACTATCTGAGTGTTGAAGAAACACAGAAATTGCATCGGAATTAAATATAACAATCACCATGCGCACTTTCCTGCATGGGAGTAACCCTGACACAGGGTACGCTTTGATCGTTCCCTAGAAGACCAGTAGTAGTTTGCGATGCCCATCTGTTGGCATTCTGTAATCTGTGGACTATCAGGGTGTTGATGAAACACAGAAATTGCAACAAGATTGAATACAACTGTCACCATGCGCACATTCCTCCGTAAAAGTAATGTCTCAAACAGTCTACGCTTTGATCGTACCCTGGAAGACCATTAGTAGTTTAGAAAGGACATCTGAAGGCATTCTGTTATCTGTGGACTATCACAATATTGATGAAACACAGAAATTGCATCGGGATTGAATACAACAGTCACCATGCGCACTTTCCTCCATGGGAGCAATGTCTCAAACAGTCTACGCTTTGATCGTTTCTTGGGACTTCCGTAGTAGTTTCCGATGCACATCTGGTGGCATTTTGTAATCTGTATACTATCAGAGTATTGATGAAACACAGAAATTGCATCGGGATTGAGTACAACAGTGACCATGCGCACTTTCCTCCATGGAACTAATGTCTCAAACAGTCTACGCTTTTATCGTTCCCTGGAAGACCAGTAGAAGTTTCCGAAGCACATCTGGAGGCAATCTGTTGTCTGTGGACTATCAGAGTGTTGATGAAACACATAAATTGCATAGGGATTGAATACAACAGTCACCATGCACACTTTCCTCCATAAAAGTAAAGTCTCAAACAGTATACGCTTTGATCATTCCCTGGAAGACCAGTAGTAGTTTCCGATGCACATCTGGAAGCATTCTGTAATCGGTGGACTATCTGAGTGTTGATGAAACACAGAAATTGCATCGGAATTGAATATAACAATCACCATGCGCACTTTCCTCCATGGGAGTAGTGTCTCTAACAGTCTACGATTTGATCATTCCCTGGAAGACCAGTAGTTGTTTCCGATGCACATCTGGAAGCATTCTGTAATCTGTGGACTATCTGAGTGTTGATGAAACACATAAATTGCATAGGGATTGAATACAACAGACACCATGCCCACTTTCCTCCATGGGGTATTTCTCAAACAGTCTACGCTTTGATCGTTCCCTGGAAGACCAGTAGTAGTTTCCGATGCACATCTGGAGGCATTTTGTAATCTCTGGACCTTTAAAGTGTGGATTGAAACACAGAAATTGCCTCGGGATTGAATACAACAGTCACCATGCGCACTTTCCTCCATGGGAGCAATGTCTCAAACAGTCTACGCTTTGATCGTTTCCTGGGACTTCAGTAGTAGTTTCCGATGCACATCTGGTGGCATTTTGTAATCTGTATACTATCAGAGTATTGATGAAACACAGAAATTGCATCGGGATTGAGTACATCAGTGACCATGCGCACTTTCCTCCATGGAACTAATGTCTCAAACAGTCTACGCTTTTATCGTTCCCTGGAAGACCAGTAGAAGTTTCCGAAGCACATCTGGAGGCAATCTGTTGTCTGTGGACTATCAGAGTGTTGATGAAACACATAAATTGCATAGGGATTGAATACAACAGTCACCATGCACACTTTCCTCCATAAAAGTAAAGTCTCAAACAGTATACGCTTTGATCATTCCCTGGAAGACCAGTAGTAGTTTCCGATGCACATCTGGAAGCATTCTGTAATCGGTGGACTATCTGAGTGTTGATGAAACACAGAAATTGCATCGGGATTGAATACAACAGTCACCATGCGCACTTTCCTCCATGGGGATAATTCTCAAACAGTCTACTCTTTGATCGTTCCCTTGTAGACCAGTAGTAGTTTCTGATGCACATCTGGAATCATTCTGTAATCTGTGGACCTACGAAGTGTGGATTGAAACACAGAAATTGCCTCTGGATTGAATACAACAGTCACCATGCGCACATTCCTCCATGGGAGTAATGTCTCTAACAGTCTACGCTTTGATCGTTCCCTGGAAGACCAGTAGTAGTTTCCGAAGCACATCTGGAGGCAATTTGTAATCTGTGGACTGTCAGAGTGTTGATGAAACACAGATATTGCAGCGGAATTGAATACAACAGGCACCATGCCCACTTTCCTCCATGGGGTAATTCTCAAACAGTCTACGCTTTGATCGTTCCCTGGAAGACCAGTAGTAGTTTCCGATGCACATCTGGAGGCATTTTGAAATCTCTGGACCTTTAAAGTGTGGATTGAAACACAGAAATTGCATCGGAATTGAATATAACTGTCACCATGCGCACTTTCCTCCATGGGAGTAATGTCTCTATCAATCTACGCTTTGATCGTTCCCTGGAAGACCAGTAGTAGTTTCCGATGCACATCTGGAGGCATTTTGAAATCTCTGGAACTTTAAAGTGTGGATTGAAACACAGAAATTGCCTCGGGATTGAATACAACAGTCACCATGCGCACTTTCCTCCATGGGAGTAACCCTGAAACAGTCTACGCTTTGATCGTTCCCTAGAAGACCAGTAGTAGTTTCCGATGCACATCTGGAAGAATTCTGTAATCTGTGGACTATCTGAGTGTTGATGAAACACAGAAATTGCATCGGAATTGAATATAACAGTCACCATGCGCACTTTCCTCCATGGGAGTAATGTCTCTAACAGTCTACGATTTGATCATTCCCTGGAGGACCTGTAGTAGTTTCCGATGCACATCTGGAAGCATTCTGTAATCTGTGGACTATCTGAGTGTTGATGAAACACAGAAATTGCATCGGAATTGAATATAACAGTAACCATGCGCTCTTTCCTCAAAGGGAGTAACGTCTCTAATAGTCTACGCTTTGATCGTTCCCTGGAAGACCAGTAGTAGTTTGCGATGCCCATCTGGTGGCAATCTGTAATCTGTGGACTATCAGGGTGTTGATGAAACACAGAAATTGCATCGGGATTGAATACAACTGTCACCATGCGCACATTCCTCCGTAAAAGTAATGTCTCAAACAGTCTACGCTTTGATCGTTCCCTGGAAGACCAGTAGTAGTTTAGAAAGGACATCTGAAGGCATTCTGTTATCTGTGGACTATCACAATATTGATGAAACACAGAAATTGCATCGGGATTGAATACAACAGTCACCATGCGCACTTTCCTCCATGGGAGCAATGTCTCAAACAGTCTACGCTTTGATCGTTTCCTGGGACTTCAGTAGTAATCTCCGATGCACATCTGGTGGCATTTTGTAATCTGTATACTATCAGAGTATTGATGAAACACAGAAATTGCATCGGGATTGAGTTCAACAGTGGCCATGCGCACTTTCCTCCATGGAACTAATGTCTCAAACAGTCTACGCTTTTATCGTTCCCTGGAAGTCCAGTAGAAGTTTCCGAAGCACATCTGGAGGCAATCTGTTGTATGTGGACTATCAGAGTGTTGATGAAACACATAAATTGCATAGGGATTGAATATAACAGTCACCATGCGCACTTTCCTCCATGGGGGTAATGTCTCTAACAGTCTGCGATTTGATCACTCCCTGGATGACCAGTAGTTGTTTCCGATGCACATCTGGAAGCATTCTGTAATCTGTGGACTATCTGAGTGTTGATGAAACACAGAAATTGCTTCGGAATTGAATATAACAGTCACCATGCGCACTTTCCATCATGGGAGTAAAGTCTCAAACAGTCTAAGCTTTGATCGTTCCCTGGAAGACCAGTATTAGTTTCCGATGCACATCTGGAGTCATTCTGTAATCTGTGGACTATCAGAGTGTTGATGAAACACAGTAATTGCATCGGGACTGAATACAACGGTAACCATGCGCACTTTCCTCCATGGGTGTAATGTCTCAAGCAGTCTACGCTTTGATCTTTCCCTGGAAAACCAGTAGTAGTTTGCGATGCCCATCTGGTGGCATTCTGTAATCTGTGGACTATCAGGGTGTTGATGAAACACAGAAATTGCATCGGGATTGAATACAACAGTCACCATGCGCACTTTCCTACGTAAAAGTAATGTCTCAAACAGTGTACGCTTTGATCGTTCCCTGGAAGAATAGTATTAGTTTCGAAAGCACATCTGAAGGCATTCTGTTATCTGTAGACTATCACAATGTTGATGAAACACAGATATTGCATCGGGATTGAATACAACAGTCACCAAGCGCACTTTTCACCATGGGAGCCACGTCTCAAACAGTCTACGCTTTGGTCGTTTCCTGGGAGACGAGTAGTAGTTTCCGATGCACATCTGGTGGCATTTTGTGGTCTGTAGACTATCAGAGTGTTGATGAAACACAGAAATTGCATCGGGATTGAATACAACAGTCACCATTCGCTCTTTCCTCCACGGGAGTAATGTCTCTAAAAGTCTACGCTTTCATCATTCCCTGGAAGAATAGTGGTAGTTTCCGATGCACATCTCGAGGCTTTCTGTAATCTGTGGACTATCAGAGTGTTGATGAAACACAGAAATTGCATTGGGATTGAGTACAACAGTCACCATGCGCACTTTCCTCCATGGGAGTAATGTCTCAAACAGTCTACGCTTTGATCGTTCCCTGGAAAACCAGTAGTAGTTTCCGAAGCACATCTGGAGGCAATCTGTTGTCTGTGGACTATCAGAGTGTTGAGGAAACACAGAAATTGCATCGGGACTGAATACAACCGTCACCATGCGCACTTTCCTCCATGAGGGTTATTCTCAAACAGTCTACGCTTTCATTGTTCCCTAGAAGACCAGTTGTAGTTTCCGATGCACATCTCGAATCATTCTGTAATCTGTGGACCTTCAAAGTGTGGATTGAAGCACAGAAATTGCCTCGGGATTGAATACAACAGTCACCATGCGCACTTTCCTCCATGGGAGTAATGTCTCTAACAGTCTACGCTTTGATCGTTCCCTGGAAGACCAGTAGTAGTTACCGATGCACATCTGGAGGCATTCTGTAATCTGTGGACTATCAGAGTGTTGATGAAACACGGAAATTGCATCGGGATTGAATACAACAGTCAGCATGCACACTTTCCTCCATAAAAGTAAAGTCTCAAACAGTCTACGCTTTGATCATTCCCTGGAAGACCAGTAGTAGTTTCCGATGCACATCTGGAAGCATTCTGTAATCGGTGGACTATCTGAGTGTTGATGAAACACAGAAATTGCATCGGAATTGAATATAACAGTCACCATGCGCACTTTCCTCCATGGGGGTAATGTCTCTAACAGTCTACGATTTGATCACTCCCTGGAAGACCAGTAGTTGTATCCGATGCACATCTGGAAGCATTCTGTAATCTGTGGACTATCTGAGTGTTGATGAAACACAGAAATTGCATCGGAATTGAATATAACAGTCACCATGCGCACTTTCCATCATGGGAGTAAAGTCTCAAACAGTCTAAGCTTTGATCGTTCCCTGGAAGACCAGTATTAGTTTCCGATGCACATCTGGAGTCATTCTGTAATCTGTGGACTATCAGAGTGTTGATGAAACACAGTAATTGCATCGGGACTGAATACAACGGTAACCATGCGCACTTTCCTCCATGGGTGTAATGTCTCAAGCAGTCTACGCTTTGATCTTTCCCTGGAAAACCAGTAGTAGTTTGCGATGCCCATCTGGTGGCATTCTGTAATCTGTGGACTATCGGAGTGTTGATGAAACACAGAAATTGCATCGGGATTGAATACAACAGTCACCATGCGCACTTTCCTACGTAAAAGTAATGTCTCAAACAGTGTACGCTTTGATCGTTCCCTGGAAGAATAGTATTAGTTTCGAAAGCACATCTGAAGGCATTCTGTTATCTGTAGACTATCACAATGTTGATGAAACACAGATATTGCATCGGGATTGAATACAACAGTCACCAAGCGCACTTTTTACCATGGGAGCCACGTCTCAAACAGTCTACGCTTTGGTCGTTTCCTAGGAGACCAGTAGTAGTTTCCGATGCACATCTGGTGGCATTTTGTAGTCTGTAGACTATCAGAGTGTTGATGAAACACAGAAATTGCATCGGGATTGAATACAACAGTCACCATGCGCTCTTTCCTCCATGGGAGTAATGCCTCTAAATGTCTACGCTTTCATCATTCCCTGGAAGAACAGTGGTAGTTTCCGATGCACATCTCGAGGCTTTCTGTAATCTGTGAACTATCAGAGTGTTGATGAAACACAGAAATTGCATTGGGATTGAGTACAACAGTTACCATGCGTACTTTCCTCCATGGGAGTAATGTCTCTATCAGTCTACGATTTGATCGTTCCCTGGAGGACCTGTAGTAGTTTCCGATGCACATCTGGAAGCATTCTGTAATCTGTGGACTATCTGAGTGTTGATGAAACACAGAAATTGCATCGGAATTGAATATAACAGTCACCATGCGCACTTTCCATCATGGGAGTAAAGTCTCAAACAGTCTAAGCTTTGATCGTTCAATGGAAGACCAGTATTAGTTTCCGATGCACATCTGGAGTCATTCTGTAATCTGTGGACTATCAGAGTGTTGATGAAACACAGTAATTGCATCGGGACTGAATACAACGGTAACCATGCGCACTTTCCTCCATGGGTGTAATGTCTCAAGCAGTCTACGCTTTGATCTTTCCCTGGAAAACCAGTAGTAGTTTGCGATGCCCATCTGGTGGCATTCTGTAATCTGTGGACTATCAGGGTGTTGATGAAACACAGATATTGCATCGGGATTGAATACAACAGTCACCAAGCGCACTTTTCACCATGGGAGCCACGTCTCAAACAGTCTACGCTTTGGTCGTTTCCTGGGAGACCAGTAGTAGTTTCCGATGCACATCTGGTGGCATTTTGTGGTCTGTAGACTATCAGAGTGTTGATGAAACACAGAAATTGCATCGGGATTGAATACAACAGTCACCATTCGCTCTTTCCTCCATGGGAGTAATGTCTCTAAAAGTCTACGCTTTCATCATTCCCTGGAAGAATAGTGGTAGTTTCCGATGCACATCTCGAGGCTTTCTGTAATCTGTGGACTATCAGAGTGTTGATGAAACACAGAAATTGCATTGGGATTGAGTACAACAGTTACCATGCGTACTTTCCTCCATGGGAGTAATGTCTCAAACAGTCTACGCTTTGATCGTTCCCTGTAAAACCAGTAGTAGTTTCCGAAGCACATCTGGAGGCAATCTGTTGTCTGTGGACTATCAGAGTGTTGAGGAAACACAGAAATTGCATCGGGACTGAATACAACCGTCACCATGCGCACTTTCCTCCATGAGGGTTATTCTCAAACAGTCTACGCTTTCATTGCTCCCTAGAAGACCAGTTGTAGTTTCCGATGCACATCTGGAATCATTCTGTAATCTGTGGACCTTCAAAGTGTGGATTGAAGCACAGAAATTGCCTCGGGATTGAATACAACAGTCACCATGCGCACTTTCCTCCATGGGAGTAATGTCTCTAACAGTCTACGCTTTGATCGTTCCCTGGAAGACCAGTAGTAGTTACCGATGCACATCTGGAGGCATTCTGTAATCTGTGGACTATCAGAGTGTTGATGAAACACGGAAATTGCATCGGGATTGAATACAACAGTCACCATGCACACTTTCCTCCATAAAAGTAAAGTCTCAAACAGTCTACGCTTTGATCATTCCCTGGAAGACCAGTAGTAGTTTCCGAAGCACATCTGGAAGCATTCTGTAATCGGTGGACTATCTGAGTGTTGATGAAACACAGAAATTGCATCGGAATTGAATATAACAGTCACCATGCGCACTTTCCTCCATGGGTGTAATGTCTCAAGCAGTCTACGCTTTGATCTTTCCCTGGAAAACCAGTAGTAGTTTGCGATGCCCATCTGGTGGCATTCTGTAATCTGTGGACTATCTGAGTGTTGATGAAACACAGAAATTGCATCGGGATTGAATACAACAGTCACCATGCGCACTTTCCTACGTAAAAGTAATGTCTCAAACAGTGTACGCTTTGATCGTTCCCTGGAAGAATAGTATTAGTTTCGAAAGCACATCTGAAGGCATTCTGTTATCTGTAGACTATCACAATGTTGATGAAACACAGATATTGCATCGGGATTGAATACAACAGTCACCAAGCGCACTTTTTACCAATGGAGCCACGTCTCAAACAGTCTACGCTTTGGTCGTTTCCTAGGAGACCAGTAGTAGTTTCCGATGCACATCTGGTGGCATTTTGTAGTCTGTAGACTATCAGAGTGTTGATGAAACACAGAAATTACATCGGGATTGAATACAACAGTCACCATGCGCTCTTTCCTCCATGGGAGTAATGTCTCTAAAAGTCTACGCTTTCATCATTCCCTGGAAGAACAGTGGTAGTTTCCGATGCACATCTCGAGGCTTTCTGTAATCTGTGGACTATCAGAGTGTTGATGAAACACAGAAATTGCATTGGGATTGAGTACAACAGTTACCATGCGTACTTTCCTCCATGGGAGTAATGTCTCAAACAGTCTACGCTTTGATCGTTCCCTGTAAAACCAGTAGTAGTTTCCGAAGCACATCTGGAGGCAATCTGTTGTCTGTGGACTATCAGAGTGTTGAGGAAACACAGAAATTGCATCGGGACTGAATACAACCGTCACCATGCGCACTTTCCTCCATGAGGGTTATTCTCAAACAGTCTACGCTTTCATTGTTCCCTGGAAGACCAGTTGTAGTTTCCGATGCACATCTGGAATCATTCTGTAATCTGTGGACCTTCAAAGTGTGGATTGAAGCACAGAAATTGCCTCGGGATTGAATACAACAGTCACCATGCGCACTTTCCTCCATGGGAGTAATGTCTCTAACAGTCTACACTTTGATCGTTCCCTGGAAGGCCAGTAGTAGTTACCGATGCACATCTGGAGGCATTCTGTAATCTGTGGACTATCAGAGTGTTGATGAAACACGGAAATTGCATCGGGATTGAATACAACAGTCACCATGCACACTTTCCTCCATAAAAGTAAAGTCTCAAACAGTCTACGCTTTGATCATTCCCTGGAAGACCAGTAGTAGTTTCCGATGCACATCTGGAAGCATTCTGTATTCTGTGGACTATCTGAGTGTTGATGAAACATAGAAATTGCATCGGAATTGAATATAACAGTCACCATGCGCACTTTCCTAAAAGGGAGCAGTGTCTCAAACAGTCCACGCTTTGATCGTTCCCTGGAAGACCAGTAGTAGTTTCCGATGCACATCTGGAGTCATTCTGTAATCTGTGGACCTTCAAAGTGTTGATGAAACACAGTAATTGCATCGGGATTGAATACTACAGTCACCATGCGAACTTTCCTCCATGGTAGTAATGTCTCAAAGAGTCTACGATTTGATTGTTCCCTGGAAGACCAGTGTTAGTTTCCGATGCACATCTGGAGGCATTCTGTAATCTGTGGACTATCTGAGTGTTGAAGAAACACAGAAATTGCATCGGAATTGAATATAACAATCACCATGCGCACTTTCCTCCATGGGAGTAACCCTGACACAGGGTACGCTTTGATCGTTCCCTAGAAGACCAGTAGTAGTTTCCGATGCACATCTGGAGGCATTCTGTAATCTGTGGACTATCAGAGTGTTGATGAAACACAGATATTGCATCGGGATTCAATACAACAGTCACCATGCGCACTTTCCTCCAAGGGAGCAGTGTCTCAAACAGTCTACGCTTTTATCGTTCCCTGGAAGACCGGTAGTAGTTTCCGATGCACATCTGGAGGCATTCTGTAATCTGTGGACCTTCAAAGTGTTGATGAAACACAGAAATTGCATCGGGATTGAATACAACAGTCACCATGCGCACTTACCTCCATGGGAGTAATGTCTCAAACAGTCTACGCTTTGATCGTTCCCTGGAAGACCAGCAGTAGTTTCCGATGCACATCTGGAGGCAGTCTGTAATCTGTGGTCTATCAGACTGTTGATGAAACACAGAAATTGCATCGGGATTGAATACAACAGTCACCATGCGCACTTTCCTCCGTGGGAGTAATGTCTCAAACAGTCTACGCTTTGATCGTACCCTGGAAGACCAGTGTTAGTTTCCGATGCACATCTGGAGGCATTCTGTAATCTGTGGACTATCAGAGTGTTGATGAAACACAGAAATTGCATCCGGATTGAATACCCAGTCACCATGCGCACTTTCCTCCAAGGGAGCAGTGTCTCAAACAGTCTACGCTTTGATCGTTCCCTAGAAGACCAGTAGTAGTTTCCGATGCACATCTAGTGGCATTCTGTAATCTGTAGACTATCAGAGTGTTGATGAAACACAGACATTGCATCGGAAATGAATGCAACAGTCACCATGCGCACTTTCCTCCATGGGAGTAACGTCTTAAACAGTCTACGGTTTGATCGTTTCCTGGAAGACCAGTAGTAGTTTCCGATGCACATCTGGAGGCATTCTGTAATCGGTGGACTATCAGACTGTTGTTGAAACACAGCAATTGCATCGGGATTGAATACAACAGTCACAATGCGCACCTTTCACAATGGGAGTAATGTCTCAAAGTGTTTACGCTTTGATCGCCCCTGGAAGACCAGTAGTAGTTTCCGATGCACATCTCGAGGCTTTCTGTAATCTGTGGACTATCAGAGTCTTGATGAAACACAGAAATTGTATCGGGATTGAGTACAACAGTCACCATGCGCACTTTCCTCCATGGGAATAATGTCTCAAACAGTCTACGCTTTTATAGTTCCCTGGAAGACCAGTAGTAGTTTCCGATGCACATCTAGTGGCATTCTGTAATCTGTAGACTATCAGAGTGTTGATGAAACGCAGACATTGCATCGGACATGAATGCAACAGTCACCATGCGCACTTTCCTCCAAGGGAGCAGTGTCTCAAACAGTCTACGCTTTGATCGTTCCCTAGAAGACCAGTAGTAGTTTCCGAAGCACATCTGGAGGCAATCTGTAATCTGTGGACTATCAGAGTGTTAATGAAACACAGATATTGCAGCGGGATTGAATACAACAGACACCATGCCCTCTTTCCTCCATGGGGTAATTCTCAAACAGTCTACGCTTTGATCGTTCCCTTGAAGACCAGTAGTAGTTTCCGATGCACATCTGGAGGCATTCTGTAATCTCTGGTCCTTCAAAGTGTGGATTGAAACACAGAAATTGCCTCGGGATTGAATACAACAGGCACCATGCGCACTTTCCTCCATGGGAGTAATGTCTCAAACAGTCTACGCTTTGATCGTTCCCTGGAAGTCCAGTAGTAGTTACCGATGCACATCTGGAGTCATTCTGTAATCTGTGGACCATCAGAGTGTTGATGAAACACAGAAATTGCATCGGGATTGAATACAACAGTCACCATGCACACTTCCTTCCATAAAAGTAATGTCTCAAACAGTCTACGCTTTGATCATTCCCTGGAAGACCAGTAGTAGTTTCCGATGCACATCTGGAAGCATTCTGTAATCTGTGGACTATCTGAGTGTTGATGAAACACAGAAATTGCATCGGAATTGAATATAACAGTCAGCATTCGCAATTTCCTCCATTGTAGTAATGTCTCTAACAGTCTACGCTTTGATTATTCCCTGGAAGGCCAGTAGTAGTTTCCGATGCATATCTGGATGCATTCTGTAATCTGTGGACTATCTGAGTGTTGATGAAACACAGAAATTGCATCGGAATTGAATATAACAGTCACCATGCGCACTTTCCTGCATGGGAGTAACCCTGAGAGCGTCTACGCTTTGATCGTTCCCTAGAAGACCAGTAGTAGTTTCCGATGCACATCTGGAGGCATTCTGTAATCTGTGGACTATCAGAGTGTTGATGAAACACAGATATTGCATCGGGATTCAATACAACAGTCACCATGCGCACTTTCCTCCAAGGGAGCAGTGTCTCAAACAGTCTACGCTTTGATCGTTCCCTGGAAGACCAGTAGTAGTTTCCGAAGCACATCTGGATGCAATCTGTTGTCTGTGGACTATCAGAGTGTTGATGAAACACAGAAATTGCAAAGGGATTGAATACAACAGTCACCATGCGCTCTTTCCTCCATGGGAGTAAAGTCTCTAACAGTCTACGCATTGATCTTTCCCTGGAAGACCTGTGGTAGTTTCCGATGCACATCTCGAGGCTTTGTGTAATCTGTGGACTATCAGAGCGTTGATGAAACACAGAAATTGCATCGGGATTGAATACAACAGTCACCATGCGCACATTCCTCCATGGGGGTACTTCTCAAACAGTCTACGCTTTCATCGTTCCCTGGAAGACCAGTAGCAGTTTCCGATGCTCATCTGGAATCAATCTGTAATCATTGGACCTTCAAAGTGTGGATTGAAACACAGAAATTGCCTCGGGATTGAATACAACAGTCACTATGCACACTTTCCTCCATGGAAGTAATGTCTCTAACAGTCTACGCTTTTTTCGTTCCCTGGAAGACCAGTAGTAGTTTCCGAAGCACATCTGGAAGCAATCTGTTACCTGTGGACTATCAGAGTGTTAATGAAACACAGAAATTGCATCGGGACTGAATACAACAGTCACCATGCGCACTTTCCTCCATGAGGGTTATTCTCAAACAGTCTACGCTTTCATTGTTCCCTGGAAGACCAGTAGTAGTTTCCGATGCACATCTGGAATCATTCTGTAATCTGTGGACCTTCAAAGTGTGGATTGAAGAACAGAAATTGCCTCGGGATTGAATACAACAGTCACAATGCACACTTTCCTCCATAAAAGTAAAGTCTCAAACAGTCTACGCTTTGATCATTCCCTGGAAGACCAGTAGTAGTTTCCGATGCACATCTGGAAGCATTCTGTATTCTGTGGACTATCTGAGTGTTCGATGAGATTTCGGGATTGCAGCCGGATCACGTTGACTTCTTGCCACGATATTTCGGCTGGCAATCGTCCAGCCATCTTCAGGTGAGTGTGCGTCACTGGAGACTGCAAGTTCCGGGAGTCAGCTTTATAGCAAAAAATTGGCGCGAAAACGCATGCGCATTGGCCACCGTCACAGGAGCGTCCTCTGTCGAAGTCCGCGCCCTCTGGAGCTACTGTTCTATCTTTGGAGCGCAGGCACATGCGTAAAGGTGTAAACTAAATGTCCGCCCTCTGTCGGAATGCGCGCCCGCGTCGCTAAAAACAGACGTCAGTTGTCGCTAGACGTGTCATTTAGAATAAACCGTCTTCTCTCAGAGGAAATTAGAGAGATCACCGGGTCCCAAGCCTTGTCCAGTTGAAAACCGCCGTCACGATTTATAAGATTTTGCGCTAGGCGTATCTCCACAGATTCTTTAATAACGGAATCCCAAAAAGTTTTCGCTGGGGCCAAGATTTTCGTGGCCGAAAATTCCATAGCGTGTCCTGTGGTAATACAATGCTCAGCTACGGCCGACTTACTGGGCTGCAAAAGGCGAGTGTGGCGTTCGTGTTCAACGCACCTTTCATGTACTGTGCGCGTCGTCTGACCGATGTAAGCTTTGCCACACTGGCAAGGAATTTTATAGATTCCGGCCTTCCGCAGACCCAGATCGTCCTTTACCGAACCGAGAAGGGCACTAATCTTCGCCGGTGGCCGGAAGATTACTTTTACTTGATGTTTCCTTAGGATCCTGCCTATTTTAGATGAAAGGTTGCCGGCGTATGGAAGGAACGCCCTGGACCTGAAAAGCTCCTTATCTTCTTGATGTGAGTGGTCACGTTTCTTCCTTTTTAGCGCTGCTCTAATCTGATGTGGAGAGTAACCATTACCTCTGAACACCGACTCTAAATGTTCCAGCTCCTTTGTAAGGCTGTCTCCATCAGAAACAACATGAGCCCGGTGCACCAACGTTCTAAGGACACCAGTAGTTTGTGAAGGATGATGACAACTCGACGCTTGCAGGTAGAGGTCCGTATGTGTGGGCTTACGGTAGACAGAATGCCCTAATGACCCGTCCACTCTCTTGGTAACCAAGACGTCCAAAAACGGCAAGCAACCATCCTTCTCTATTTCCATCGTGAACTGGATGTTATTGTGGATTGCATTCAGATGCTGCAAGAACCGTGACAGTTCTTCTTCACCATGGGGCCACACTACAAAAGTGTCATCTACGTACCGCCAGAATACACTCGGTTTAAGTTCTGCCGAATCTAGTGCCCTTTCCTCAAAGTCTTCCATAAAAAAGTTTGCTACCAAAGGCGAGAGAGGACTTCCCATGGCAACACCGTCAGTCTGCTCAAAATACTCGTTATTAAATAAAAAGTAGGTTGAGGAAAGGACGTGATGGAAAAGTGCTGTTATGTCGGCCGTGAACTTATTGCTGATGAGAGACAAAGAGTCCATAAGAGGAACCTTAGTGAAAAGTGAGATGACGTCGAAGCTGACTAGTAAGTCAGTTTCACTGAGCCGAAGTGACTTTAGTCTACTAATAAAGTCAGCCGAATTGCGAACATGATGCGCACACTTCCCCACAAAAGGTCTCAGTAGAGAGGCGAGATGTGTCGCCAAATCATACGTGGGGGCGTCGATATTACTGACGATCGGCCGTAAAGGAACCTCTTTCTTATGGATCTTCGGAAGATCGTGGCAAGAAGTCAACGTGATCCGGCTGCAATCCCGAAATCTCATCGAATACTCAGTACGCCGGGAAAACTTCAAGAATCACATCAGATACCTCTTCGGGGAGGCGATGGCATTACAAATCCAGAGGTTGGACAAGCTACGCAATAAGCGAGCGAGACTGTTAAGTTCTCTGTGTTTTTTACTGAAGTGTCGGGACAATGGCCTTATACCGAAGTTTGCCAGAGTGAGGCATTTTATCCAGACCGCCGCTGCAAAATTCATTACACGAAAGGCGAGCTTGGCATTAGTGAAGGAGAGGATCCGGTTTACTCGGCGTGAACTGGACGCCATATCGAAACAGCTGTTTCATCTGCATATGGAGATTGCATCCAGCCTGCCATCACTTTCCTGGGCATGGGTCGATGGCGTGACCTGGGCTAAATCGGACTGGGTTCATAAAGAATCTACATCAAGACAGGTTTCGAAGTTCACCCGGCTGTCAGCAACGTTACCGCAAGAAGATGCTTTACGACGCTCCGTGGTCAATTTAACGGATAAAGTTTTGGACAACGTAACACTGTCTGTGCTTGGGAAAGGCCTGAACTTCGCTCCTACGCCGAGGACCCTGCCTTTAACTGATTTTATTAGTGCTGTTGAGGAAGCTGTAAGACCTCTTCCTAGTGATGCTGCAGAAGAAATTAGACGTGAAACCTGCCGTGCACTCACGAAAGCTCCACGTCAGAAGAGCAACATTTCTGCCATGGAAAGGGCCGCATTACGAAAGCTACGAGAAGATCCTCATACAGTGATCTTACCAGCGGATAAGGGAAACGCTACAGTGCTTTTGCCACGTGAGGTCTATAATCAGAAGATTTACAACTTGCTGAATGAACCAATGTATCGGAAGATTGGCAAAGACCCCACAGCGAAAGTGGAAAGGAAAACATCAGCACTGCTGAATTCTTCTTCTATTCCGCAAGAAGTGGCGAAAAGACTAAGACCTCACAGTTCTGTGCCACCCAGGTTATACGGTCTTCCGAAGATCCATAAGAAAGAGGTTCCTTTACGGCCGATCGTCAGTAATATCGACGCCCCCACGTATGATTTGGCGACACATCTCGCCTCTCTACTGAGACCTTTTGTGGGGAAGTGTGCGCATCATGTTCGCAATTCGGCTGACTTTATTAGTAGACTAAAGTCACTTCGGCTCAGTGAAACTGACTTACTAGTCAGCTTCGACGTCATCTCACTTTTCACTAAGGTTCCTCTTATGGACTCTTTGTCTCTCATCAGCAATAAGTTCACGGCCGACATAACAGCACTTTTCCATCACGTCCTTTCCTCAACCTACTTTTTATTTAATAACGAGTATTTTGAGCAGACTGACGGTGTTGCCATGGGAAGTCCTCTCTCGCCTTTGGTAGCAAACTTTTTTATGGAAGACTTTGAGGAAAGGGCACTAGATTCGGCAGAACTTAAACCGAGTGTATTCTGGCGGTACGTAGATGACACTTTTGTAGTGTGGCCCCATGGTGAAGAAGAACTGTCACGGTTCTTGCAGCATCTGAATGCAATCCACAATAACATCCAGTTCACGATGGAAATAGAGAAGGATGGTTGCTTGCCGTTTTTGGACGTCTTGGTTACCAAGAGAGTGGACGGGTCATTAGGGCATTCTGTCTACCGTAAGCCCACACATACGGACCTCTACCTGCAAGCGTCGAGTTGTCATCATCCTTCACAAACTACTGGTGTCCTTAGAACGTTGGTGCACCGGGCTCATGTTGTTTCTGATGGAGACAGCCTTACAAAGGAGCTGGAACATTTAGAGTCGGTGTTCAGAGGTAATGGTTACTCTCCACATCAGATTAGAGCAGCGCTAAAAAGGAAGAAACGTGACCACTCACATCAAGAAGATAAGGAGCTTTTCAGGTCCAGGGCGTTCCTTCCATACGCCGGCAACCTTTCATCTAAAATAGGCAGGATCCTAAGGAAACATCAAGTAAAAGTAATCTTCCGGCCACCGGCGAAGATTAGTGCCCTTCTCGGTTCGGTAAAGGACGATCTGGGTCTGCGGAAGGCCGGAATCTATAAAATTCCTTGCCAGTGTGGCAAAGCTTACATCGGTCAGACGACGCGCACAGTACATGAAAGGTGCGTTGAACACGAACGCCACACTCGCCTTTTGCAGCCCAGTAAGTCGGCCGTAGCTGAGCATTGTATTACCACAGGACACGCTATGGAATTTTCGGCCACGAAAATCTTGGCCCCAGCGAAAACTTTTTGGGATTCCGTTATTAAAGAATCTGTGGAGATACGCCTAGCGCAAAATCTTATAAATCGTGACGGCGGTTTTCAACTGGACAAGGCTTGGGACCCGGTGATCTCTCTAATTTCCTCTGAGAGAAGACGGTTTATTCTAAATGACACGTCTAGCGACAACTGACGTCTGTTTTTAGCGACGCGGGCGCGCATTCCGACAGAGGGCGGACATTTAGTTTACACCTTTACGCATGTGCCTGCGCTCCAAAGATAGAACAGTAGCTCCAGAGGGCGCGGACTTCGACAGAGGACGCTCCTGTGACGGTGGCCAATGCGCATGCGTTTTCGCGCCAATTTTTTGCTATAAAGCTGACTCCCGGAACTTGCAGTCTCCAGTGACGCACACTCACCTGAAGATGGCTGGACGATTGCCAGCCGAAATATCGTGGCAAGAAGTCAACGTGATCCGGCTGCAATCCCGAAATCTCATCGAATACTCAGTACGCCGGGAAAACTTCAAGAATCACATCAGATACCTCTTCGGGGAGGCGATGGCATTACAAATCCAGAGGTTGGACAAGCTACGCAATAAGCGAGCGAGACTGTTAAGTTCTCTGTGTTTTTTACTGAAGTGTCGGGACAATGGCCTTATACCGAAGTTTGCCAGAGTGAGGCATTTTATCCAGACCGCCGCTGCAAAATTCATTACACGAAAGGCGAGCTTGGCATTAGTGAAGGAGAGGATCCGGTTTACTCGGCGTGAACTGGACGCCATATCGAAACAGCTGTTTCATCTGCATATGGAGATTGCATCCAGCCTGCCATCACTTTCCTGGGCATGGGTCGATGGCGTGACCTGGGCTAAATCGGACTGGGTTCATAAAGAATCTACATCAAGACAGGTTTCGAAGTTCACCCGGCTGTCAGCAACGTTACCGCAAGAAGATGCTTTACGACGCTCCGTGGTCAATTTAACGGATAAAGTTTTGGACAACGTAACACTGTCTGTGCTTGGGAAAGGCCTGAACTTCGCTCCTACGCCGAGGACCCTGCCTTTAACTGATTTTATTAGTGCTGTTGAGGAAGCTGTAAGACCTCTTCCTAGTGATGCTGCAGAAGAAATTAGACGTGAAACCTGCCGTGCACTCACGAAAGCTCCACGTCAGAAGAGCAACATTTCTGCCATGGAAAGGGCCGCATTACGAAAGCTACGAGAAGATCCTCATACAGTGATCTTACCAGCGGATAAGGGAAACGCTACAGTGCTTTTGCCACGTGAGGTCTATAATCAGAAGATTTACAACTTGCTGAATGAACCAATGTATCGGAAGATTGGCAAAGACCCCACAGCGAAAGTGGAAAGGAAAACATCAGCACTGCTGAATTCTTCTTCTATTCCGCAAGAAGTGGCGAAAAGACTAAGACCTCACAGTTCTGTGCCACCCAGGTTATACGGTCTTCCGAAGATCCATAAGAAAGAGGTTCCTTTACGGCCGATCGTCAGTAATATCGACGCCCCCACGTATGATTTGGCGACACATCTCGCCTCTCTACTGAGACCTTTTGTGGGGAAGTGTGCGCATCATGTTCGCAATTCGGCTGACTTTATTAGTAGACTAAAGTCACTTCGGCTCAGTGAAACTGACTTACTAGTCAGCTTCGACGTCATCTCACTTTTCACTAAGGTTCCTCTTATGGACTCTTTGTCTCTCATCAGCAATAAGTTCACGGCCGACATAACAGCACTTTTCCATCACGTCCTTTCCTCAACCTACTTTTTATTTAATAACGAGTATTTTGAGCAGACTGACGGTGTTGCCATGGGAAGTCCTCTCTCGCCTTTGGTAGCAAACTTTTTTATGGAAGACTTTGAGGAAAGGGCACTAGATTCGGCAGAACTTAAACCGAGTGTATTCTGGCGGTACGTAGATGACACTTTTGTAGTGTGGCCCCATGGTGAAGAAGAACTGTCACGGTTCTTGCAGCATCTGAATGCAATCCACAATAACATCCAGTTCACGATGGAAATAGAGAAGGATGGTTGCTTGCCGTTTTTGGACGTCTTGGTTACCAAGAGAGTGGACGGGTCATTAGGGCATTCTGTCTACCGTAAGCCCACACATACGGACCTCTACCTGCAAGCGTCGAGTTGTCATCATCCTTCACAAACTACTGGTGTCCTTAGAACGTTGGTGCACCGGGCTCATGTTGTTTCTGATGGAGACAGCCTTACAAAGGAGCTGGAACATTTAGAGTCGGTGTTCAGAGGTAATGGTTACTCTCCACATCAGATTAGAGCAGCGCTAAAAAGGAAGAAACGTGACCACTCACATCAAGAAGATAAGGAGCTTTTCAGGTCCAGGGCGTTCCTTCCATACGCCGGCAACCTTTCATCTAAAATAGGCAGGATCCTAAGGAAACATCAAGTAAAAGTAATCTTCCGGCCACCGGCGAAGATTAGTGCCCTTCTCGGTTCGGTAAAGGACGATCTGGGTCTGCGGAAGGCCGGAATCTATAAAATTCCTTGCCAGTGTGGCAAAGCTTACATCGGTCAGACGACGCGCACAGTACATGAAAGGTGCGTTGAACACGAACGCCACACTCGCCTTTTGCAGCCCAGTAAGTCGGCCGTAGCTGAGCATTGTATTACCACAGGACACGCTATGGAATTTTCGGCCACGAAAATCTTGGCCCCAGCGAAAACTTTTTGGGATTCCGTTATTAAAGAATCTGTGGAGATACGCCTAGCGCAAAATCTTATAAATCGTGACGGCGGTTTTCAACTGGACAAGGCTTGGGACCCGGTGATCTCTCTAATTTCCTCTGAGAGAAGACGGTTTATTCTAAATGACACGTCTAGCGACAACTGACGTCTGTTTTTAGCGACGCGGGCGCGCATTCCGACAGAGGGCGGACATGTAGTTTACACCTTTACGCATGTGCCTGCGCTCCAAAGATAGAACAGTAGCTCCAGAGGGCGCGGACTTCGACAGAGGACGCTCCTGTGACGGTGGCCAATGCGCATGCGTTTTCGCGCCAATTTTTTGCTATAAAGCTGACTCCCGGAACTTGCAGTCTCCAGTGACGCACACTCACCTGAAGATGGCTGGACGATTGCCAGCCGAAATATCGTGGCAAGAAGTCAACGTGATCCGGCTGCAATCCCGAAATCTCATCGAATACTCAGTACGCCGGGAAAACTTCAAGAATCACATCAGATACCTCTTCGGGGAGGCGATGGCATTACAAATCCAGAGGTTGGACAAGCTACGCAATAAGCGAGCGAGACTGTTAAGTTCTCTGTGTTTTTTACTGAAGTGTCGGGACAATGGCCTTATACCGAAGTTTGCCAGAGTGAGGCATTTTATCCAGACCGCCGCTGCAAAATTCATTACACGAAAGGCGAGCTTGGCATTAGTGAAGGAGAGGATCCGGTTTACTCGGCGTGAACTGGACGCCATATCGAAACAGCTGTTTCATCTGCATATGGAGATTGCATCCAGCCTGCCATCACTTTCCTGGGCATGGGTCGATGGCGTGACCTGGGCTAAATCGGACTGGGTTCATAAAGAATCTACATCAAGACAGGTTTCGAAGTTCACCCGGCTGTCAGCAACGTTACCGCAAGAAGATGCTTTACGACGCTCCGTGGTCAATTTAACGGATAAAGTTTTGGACAACGTAACACTGTCTGTGCTTGGGAAAGGCCTGAACTTCGCTCCTACGCCGAGGACCCTGCCTTTAACTGATTTTATTAGTGCTGTTGAGGAAGCTGTAAGACCTCTTCCTAGTGATGCTGCAGAAGAAATTAGACGTGAAACCTGCCGTGCACTCACGAAAGCTCCACGTCAGAAGAGCAACATTTCTGCCATGGAAAGGGCCGCATTACGAAAGCTACGAGAAGATCCTCATACAGTGATCTTACCAGCGGATAAGGGAAACGCTACAGTGCTTTTGCCACGTGAGGTCTATAATCAGAAGATTTACAACTTGCTGAATGAACCAATGTATCGGAAGATTGGCAAAGACCCCACAGCGAAAGTGGAAAGGAAAACATCAGCACTGCTGAATTCTTCTTCTATTCCGCAAGAAGTGGCGAAAAGACTAAGACCTCACAGTTCTGTGCCACCCAGGTTATACGGTCTTCCGAAGATCCATAAGAAAGAGGTTCCTTTACGGCCGATCGTCAGTAATATCGACGCCCCCACGTATGATTTGGCGACACATCTCGCCTCTCTACTGAGACCTTTTGTGGGGAAGTGTGCGCATCATGTTCGCAATTCGGCTGACTTTATTAGTAGACTAAAGTCACTTCGGCTCAGTGAAACTGACTTACTAGTCAGCTTCGACGTCATCTCACTTTTCACTAAGGTTCCTCTTATGGACTCTTTGTCTCTCATCAGCAATAAGTTCACGGCCGACATAACAGCACTTTTCCATCACGTCCTTTCCTCAACCTACTTTTTATTTAATAACGAGTATTTTGAGCAGACTGACGGTGTTGCCATGGGAAGTCCTCTCTCGCCTTTGGTAGCAAACTTTTTTATGGAAGACTTTGAGGAAAGGGCACTAGATTCGGCAGAACTTAAACCGAGTGTATTCTGGCGGTACGTAGATGACACTTTTGTAGTGTGGCCCCATGGTGAAGAAGAACTGTCACGGTTCTTGCAGCATCTGAATGCAATCCACAATAACATCCAGTTCACGATGGAAATAGAGAAGGATGGTTGCTTGCCGTTTTTGGACGTCTTGGTTACCAAGAGAGTGGACGGGTCATTAGGGCATTCTGTCTACCGTAAGCCCACACATACGGACCTCTACCTGCAAGCGTCGAGTTGTCATCATCCTTCACAAACTACTGGTGTCCTTAGAACGTTGGTGCACCGGGCTCATGTTGTTTCTGATGGAGACAGCCTTACAAAGGAGCTGGAACATTTAGAGTCGGTGTTCAGAGGTAATGGTTACTCTCCACATCAGATTAGAGCAGCGCTAAAAAGGAAGAAACGTGACCACTCACATCAAGAAGATAAGGAGCTTTTCAGGTCCAGGGCGTTCCTTCCATACGCCGGCAACCTTTCATCTAAAATAGGCAGGATCCTAAGGAAACATCAAGTAAAAGTAATCTTCCGGCCACCGGCGAAGATTAGTGCCCTTCTCGGTTCGGTAAAGGACGATCTGGGTCTGCGGAAGGCCGGAATCTATAAAATTCCTTGCCAGTGTGGCAAAGCTTACATCGGTCAGACGACGCGCACAGTACATGAAAGGTGCGTTGAACACGAACGCCACACTCGCCTTTTGCAGCCCAGTAAGTCGGCCGTAGCTGAGCATTGTATTACCACAGGACACGCTATGGAATTTTCGGCCACGAAAATCTTGGCCCCAGCGAAAACTTTTTGGGATTCCGTTATTAAAGAATCTGTGGAGATACGCCTAGCGCAAAATCTTATAAATCGTGACGGCGGTTTTCAACTGGACAAGGCTTGGGACCCGGTGATCTCTCTAATTTCCTCTGAGAGAAGACGGTTTATTCTAAATGACACGTCTAGCGACAACTGACGTCTGTTTTTAGCGACGCGGGCGCGCATTCCGACAGAGGGCGGACATTTAGTTTACACCTTTACGCATGTGCCTGCGCTCCAAAGATAGAACAGTAGCTCCAGAGGGCGCGGACTTCGACAGAGGACGCTCCTGTGACGGTGGCCAATGCGCATGCGTTTTCGCGCCAATTTTTTGCTATAAAGCTGACTCCCGGAACTTGCAGTCTCCAGTGACGCACACTCACCTGAAGATGGCTGGACGATTGCCAGCCGAAATATCGTGGCAAGAAGTCAACGTGATCCGGCTGCAATCCCGAAATCTCATCGAATACTCAGTACGCCGGGAAAACTTCAAGAATCACATCAGATACCTCTTCGGGGAGGCGATGGCATTACAAATCCAGAGGTTGGACAAGCTACGCAATAAGCGAGCGAGACTGTTAAGTTCTCTGTGTTTTTTACTGAAGTGTCGGGACAATGGCCTTATACCGAAGTTTGCCAGAGTGAGGCATTTTATCCAGACCGCCGCTGCAAAATTCATTACACGAAAGGCGAGCTTGGCATTAGTGAAGGAGAGGATCCGGTTTACTCGGCGTGAACTGGACGCCATATCGAAACAGCTGTTTCATCTGCATATGGAGATTGCATCCAGCCTGCCATCACTTTCCTGGGCATGGGTCGATGGCGTGACCTGGGCTAAATCGGACTGGGTTCATAAAGAATCTACATCAAGACAGGTTTCGAAGTTCACCCGGCTGTCAGCAACGTTACCGCAAGAAGATGCTTTACGACGCTCCGTGGTCAATTTAACGGATAAAGTTTTGGACAACGTAACACTGTCTGTGCTTGGGAAAGGCCTGAACTTCGCTCCTACGCCGAGGACCCTGCCTTTAACTGATTTTATTAGTGCTGTTGAGGAAGCTGTAAGACCTCTTCCTAGTGATGCTGCAGAAGAAATTAGACGTGAAACCTGCCGTGCACTCACGAAAGCTCCACGTCAGAAGAGCAACATTTCTGCCATGGAAAGGGCCGCATTACGAAAGCTACGAGAAGATCCTCATACAGTGATCTTACCAGCGGATAAGGGAAACGCTACAGTGCTTTTGCCACGTGAGGTCTATAATCAGAAGATTTACAACTTGCTGAATGAACCAATGTATCGGAAGATTGGCAAAGACCCCACAGCGAAAGTGGAAAGGAAAACATCAGCACTGCTGAATTCTTCTTCTATTCCGCAAGAAGTGGCGAAAAGACTAAGACCTCACAGTTCTGTGCCACCCAGGTTATACGGTCTTCCGAAGATCCATAAGAAAGAGGTTCCTTTACGGCCGATCGTCAGTAATATCGACGCCCCCACGTATGATTTGGCGACACATCTCGCCTCTCTACTGAGACCTTTTGTGGGGAAGTGTGCGCATCATGTTCGCAATTCGGCTGACTTTATTAGTAGACTAAAGTCACTTCGGCTCAGTGAAACTGACTTACTAGTCAGCTTCGACGTCATCTCACTTTTCACTAAGGTTCCTCTTATGGACTCTTTGTCTCTCATCAGCAATAAGTTCACGGCCGACATAACAGCACTTTTCCATCACGTCCTTTCCTCAACCTACTTTTTATTTAATAACGAGTATTTTGAGCAGACTGACGGTGTTGCCATGGGAAGTCCTCTCTCGCCTTTGGTAGCAAACTTTTTTATGGAAGACTTTGAGGAAAGGGCACTAGATTCGGCAGAACTTAAACCGAGTGTATTCTGGCGGTACGTAGATGACACTTTTGTAGTGTGGCCCCATGGTGAAGAAGAACTGTCACGGTTCTTGCAGCATCTGAATGCAATCCACAATAACATCCAGTTCACGATGGAAATAGAGAAGGATGGTTGCTTGCCGTTTTTGGACGTCTTGGTTACCAAGAGAGTGGACGGGTCATTAGGGCATTCTGTCTACCGTAAGCCCACACATACGGACCTCTACCTGCAAGCGTCGAGTTGTCATCATCCTTCACAAACTACTGGTGTCCTTAGAACGTTGGTGCACCGGGCTCATGTTGTTTCTGATGGAGACAGCCTTACAAAGGAGCTGGAACATTTAGAGTCGGTGTTCAGAGGTAATGGTTACTCTCCACATCAGATTAGAGCAGCGCTAAAAAGGAAGAAACGTGACCACTCACATCAAGAAGATAAGGAGCTTTTCAGGTCCAGGGCGTTCCTTCCATACGCCGGCAACCTTTCATCTAAAATAGGCAGGATCCTAAGGAAACATCAAGTAAAAGTAATCTTCCGGCCACCGGCGAAGATTAGTGCCCTTCTCGGTTCGGTAAAGGACGATCTGGGTCTGCGGAAGGCCGGAATCTATAAAATTCCTTGCCAGTGTGGCAAAGCTTACATCGGTCAGACGACGCGCACAGTACATGAAAGGTGCGTTGAACACGAACGCCACACTCGCCTTTTGCAGCCCAGTAAGTCGGCCGTAGCTGAGCATTGTATTACCACAGGACACGCTATGGAATTTTCGGCCACGAAAATCTTGGCCCCAGCGAAAACTTTTTGGGATTCCGTTATTAAAGAATCTGTGGAGATACGCCTAGCGCAAAATCTTATAAATCGTGACGGCGGTTTTCAACTGGACAAGGCTTGGGACCCGGTGATCTCTCTAATTTCCTCTGAGAGAAGACGGTTTATTCTAAATGACACGTCTAGCGACAACTGACGTCTGTTTTTAGCGACGCGGGCGCGCATTCCGACAGAGGGCGGACATGTAGTTTACACCTTTACGCATGTGCCTGCGCTCCAAAGATAGAACAGTAGCTCCAGATGGCGCGGACTTCGACAGAGGACGCTCCTGTGACGGTGGCCAATGCGCATGCGTTTTCGCGCCAATTTTTTGCTATAAAGCTGACTCCCGGAACTTGCAGTCTCCAGTGACGCACACTCACCTGAAGATGGCTGGACGATTGCCAGCCGAAATATCGTGGCAAGAAGTCAACGTGATCCGGCTGCAATCCCGAAATCTCATCGAATACTCAGTACGCCGGGAAAACTTCAAGAATCATATCTGAGTGTTGATGAAACACAGAAATTGCATCGGAATTGAATATAACAGTCACCATGCGCACTTTCCTAAAAGAAAGCAGTGTCTCAAACAGTCTACGCTTTGATCGTTCCCTGGAAGACCAGTAGTAGTTTCCGATACACACCTGGAGTCATTCTGTGATCTGTGGACCTTCAAAGTGTTGATGAAACACAGTAATTGCATCGGGATTGAATACTACAGTCACCATGCGACTTTCCTCCATGGTAGTAATGTCTCAAAGACTCTACGCTTTGATCGTTCCCTGGAAGACCGGTGTTAGTTTCCGATGCACATCTGGAGGCATTCTGTAATCTGTGGACTATCTGAGTGTTGAAGAAACACAGAAATTGCATCGGAATTGAATATTACAATCACCATGCGAACTTTCCTCCATGGGAGTAACCCTGACACAGGGTACGTTTTGATCGTTCCCTAGAAGACCAGTAGTAGTTTCCGATGCACATCTGGAGGCATTCTGTAATCTGTGGACTATCAGAGTGTTGATGAAACACAGATATTGCATCGGGATTCAATACAACAGTCACCATGCGCACTTTCCTCCAAGGGAGCAGTGTCTCAAACAGTCTACGCTTTGATCGTTCCCTGGAAGGCCAGTAGTAGTTTCCGATGCACATCTAGAGGCATTCTGTAACCTGTGGACCTTCAAGGTGTTGATGAAACACAGAACATGCATCGGGATTGAATACAACTGTCACCATGCGCACTTACCTCCATGGGAGTAATGTCTCAAACAGTCTACGCTTTGATCGTTCCCTGGAAGACCAGCAGTAGTTTCCGATGCACATTTGGAGGCAGTCTGTAATCTGTGGTCTATCAGACTGTTGATGAAACACAGATATTGCATCGCGATTGACTACAGTCACCAAGTGCACTTACCTCCGTGGGAGTAATGTCTCAAACAGTCTACGCTTTAATCGTTCCCTGGAAGACCAGTAGTAGTTTCCGAAGCACATCTGGAGGCATTCTGTAATCTGTGGACTATCAGAGTGTTGATGAAACACACAAATAACATCGGGATTGTATACAACAGTCACCATGCGCACCTTCCTCCGTGGGAGTAATGTCTCAAACAGTCTACGCTTTGATCGTTCGCTGGAAGACCAGTAGTAGTTGCGATGCACGTCTCGTGGCAGTCTGTAATCTGTATACTATCAGAGTGTTGACGAAACACAGATATTGCATCGGGATTGAATTCAACAGTCACCATGCGCACTTTCCTCCGTGGGAGTAATGTCTCAAACAGTCTACGCTTTAATCGTTCCCTAGAAGACCAGTAGTAGTTTCCGATGCACATCTGGAGGCATTCTGTAATCTGTGGACCTTCAAAGTGTTGATGAAACAAAATAATTGCATCGGGATTGAATACAACAGTCACCATGCGCACTTTCCTCCATGGTAGTAATGTCTCAAACAGTCTACGCTTTGATCGTTTCCTGGAAGACCAGTAGTAGTTTCCGATGCACATCTGGAGGCATTCGGTAATCGGTGGACTATCACACTGTTGTTGAAACACAGCAATTGCATCGGGATTGAATACAACAGTCACCATGCGCATTTCCTCCATGGGAGTAATGTCTCAAACAGTCTACGCTTTGATCGTTCCCTAGAAGACCAGTAGTAGTTTCCGATGCACATCTGGAGTTAATCTGTTATCTGTGGACTATCAGAGTGTTGATGTAACACAGAAATTGCATCGGGATTGAATACAACAGTCACCATGCACACTTTCTTCCATAAAAGTAATGTCTCAAACAGTCTGCGCTTTCATCATTAACTGGAAGACCAGTAGTAGTTTCCGATGCACATCTGGAAGCATTCTGTCATCTGTGGACTATCTGAGTGTTGATGAAACACAGAAATTGCATCGGAATTGAATATAACAGTCAGCATTCGCACTTTCCTCCATTGTAGTAATGTCTCTAACAGTCTACGCTTTGATTATTCTGTGGAAGACCAGTAGTAGTTTCCGATGCATATCTGGATGCTTTCTGTAATCTGTGGACTATCTGAGTGTTGATGAAACACAGAAATTGCATCGGAATTGAATAAAACAGTCACCATGCGCACTTTCCTCCATGGGAGTATCCCCGAAACAGTCTACGCTTTTATCGTTCCCTAGAAGACCAGTAGTAGTTTCCAATGCATATCTGGAGGCATTCTGTAATCTGTGGACTATCAGAGTGTTGACGAAACACAGATATTGCATCGGGATTCAATACAACAGTCACCATGCGCACTCTCCTCCAAGGGAGCAGTGTCTCAAACAGTCTATGCTTTGATCGTTCCCTGGAAGACCAGTAGTAGTTTCCGATGCACATATGGAGGCATTCTGTTATCTGTGGACATTCAAAGCTTTGATGAAACACAATAATTGCATCTGGATTGAATACCCAGTCACCATGCGCACTTTCCTCCACGGGAGTAATGTCTCAAACAGTCTACGCTTTGATCGTTTCCTGGAAGACCAGTAGTAGTTTCCGATGCACATCTGGATGCATTCTGTAATCTGTAGACTATCAGAGTGTTGATGAAACACAGAAATTGCATCGGGATTGAATACAACAGTCACCACGCGCATTTCCTCCATGGGAGTAATGTCTCAAACAGTCCACGCTTTGATCGCTCCCTGGAAGACCAGAAGTATTTTCCGATGCACATCTGGAGGCATTCTATTATCTGTGGACTATCAGACTGTTGATGAAACACAGAAATTGCATCGGGATTGAATACAACATTCACCAAGCGCACTTTCCTCCATGGGAGTAATGTCTCAAACAGTCTACGGTTTGATCGTTCACTGGAAGACCAGTAGTAGTTTCCGATGCAGGTCTCGTAGCATTCTGTAATTTGTGGACTATCAGAGTGTTGATGAAACACAGAAATTGCATCGGGATTTAATACAACAGTCACCATGCGCACTTTCCTCCATGGGAGTAATGTCTCAAACAGTGTACGCTTTGATCGTACCCTGGAAGACCAGTGTTGGTTTCCGATGCAAATCTGGAGGTATTCTGTAATCTGTAGACTATCAGAGTGTTGATGAAACATAGAAATTGCATCCGGATTGAATACCCAGACACCATGCGCACTTTCCTCCATGGGAGTATTGTCTCAAACAGTCTACGCTTTGATCATTCCCTGGAAGACCAGTAGTAGTTTCCGATGCACATCTGGAAGCATTCTGTAATCTGTGGACTATCTGAGTGTTGATGAAACACAGATATTACATCGTTATTGAATATAACTGCCACTATGCGCACTTTCCTCCATGGGAGTAACCCCAAAACAGTCTACGCTTTGATCGTTCCCTAGAAGACCAGTAGTAGTTTCCGATGCACATCTGGAGGCATTCTGTAATCTGTGTATTATCAGAGTGTTGATGAAAGACAGATATTGCATCGGGATTCAATACAACAGTCACCATGCGCACTTTCCTCCAAGGGAGCAGTGTCTCAAACAGTCTACGCTTTGATCGTTCCCTGGAAGACCAGTAGTAGTTTCCGATGCACATCTGGAGGCATTCTGTAATCGGTGGACTATCAGACTGTTGTTGAAACACAGCAATTGCATCGGGATTGAATACAACAGTCACCATGCGCACCTTTCACAATGGGAGTAATGTCTCAAAGTCTTTACGCTTTGATCGTCCCCTGGAAGACCAGTAGTAGTTTCCGATGCACATCTGGTGGCATTTTGTAACCTGTCGACTGTTTGAGTGTTGGTGAAACACAGAAATTGCATCGGGATTGAATACAACAGTCACCATGCACACTTTCTTCCATAAAAGTAATGTCTCAAACAGTCTACGCTTTGATCATTCCCTGGAAGACTAGTAGTAGTTTCCGATGCATATCTGGATGCATTCTGTAATCTGTGGACTATCTGAGTGTTGATGAAACACAGAAATTGCATCGGAATTGAATATAACAGTCACCATGCGCACTTTCCTCCATGGGAGTAACCCTGAAACAGTCTACGCTTTGATCGTTCCCTAGAAGGCCAGTAGTAGTTTCCGATGCATATCTGGAGGTATTCTGTAATCTGTGGACTATCAGAGTGTTGACGAAACACAGATATTGCATCGGGATTCAATACAACAGTCACCATGCGCACTCTCCTCCAAGGGAGCAGTGTCTCAAACAGTCTACGCATTGATCTCTCCCTGGAAGACCAGTAGTAGTTTCCGAAACACATCTGGAGGCATTCTGTAATCTGTGTACTATCAGAGTATTGATGAAACACAGAGATTGCATCGGGATTGAATACAACAGTCACCATGCGCACTTTCCTCCATGGATGTAATTCTCAAACAGTCTACGCTTTGATCGTTCCCTGGAAGACCAGTAGTAGTTTCCGATGCACATCTGGAGGCATTCTGTAATCAGTGGATTATCAGAGTGTTGATGAAAGACAGATATTGCATCGGGATTCAATACAATAGTCACCAAGCGCACTTTCCTCCAAGGGAGCAGTGTCTCAAACAGTCTACGCTTTGATCGTTCCCTGGAAGACCAGTAGTAGTTTCCGATGCACATATGGAGGCATTCTGTTATCTGTGGACCTTCAAAGTGTTGATGAAACACAATAATTGCATCTGGATTGAATACCCAGTTACCATGCACACTTTCCTCCACGGGAGTAATGTCTCAAACAGTCTACGCTTTGATCGTTTCCTGGAAGACCAGTAGTAGTTTCCGATGCACATCTGGATGCATTCTGTAATCTGTAGACTATCAGAGTGTTGATGAAACACAGAAATTGCATCGCGATTGAATACAACAGTCACCATGCGCATTTCCTCCATGGGAGTAATATCTCAAACAGTCTACGCTTTGATCGCTCCCTGGAAGACCAGAAGTAGTTTCCGATGCACATCTGGAGGCATTCTATAATCTGTGGACTATCAGACTGTTGATGAAACACAGACATTGCATCGGGATTGAATACAACATTCACCAAGCGCACTTTCCTCCATGGGAGTAATGTTTCAAACAGTCTACGGTTTGATCGTTCACTGGAAGACCAGTAGTAGTTTCCGATGCAGGTCTCGTGGCATTCTGTAATCTGTGGACTATCAGAGTGTTGATGAAACACAGATATTGCATCGGGATTTAATACAACATTCACCATGCGCACTTTCCTCCATGGGAGTAATGTGTCAAACAGTCTACGCTTTGATCGTTACCTGGAAGACCAGTAGTACTTACCGATGCACATCTGGAAGCATTCTGTAAACTGTGGACTATCAGAGGGTTGATGAAACACAGATATTGCGCCGGGATTGAATACAACAGTCACCATGCGCACTTTCCTCCATGGAAGTAATGTCTCAAACTGTCTACGCTTTGATCGTTCCCTTGAAGACCAGTATTAGTTTCCGATGCACATCTGGAGGCATTCTGTAATCTGTGGACTATCAGAGTGTTGATGGAACACAGAAATGGCATCGGATTCAATACAAAAGTCACCATGCGCACTTTCCTCCATGCGAACAGTGTCTCAAACAGTCTACGCTTTGATCGTTCCCCGGCAGACCAGTAGTAGCTTCCGATGCGCATATGGTGGCATTCTGTAATCTGTGGACTATCAGAATGTTGATGAAACACAGAAATTGCATCGGGATTGAATACAACAGTCATCATGCGCACTTTCCTCCATGGTAGTAATGTCTCAAACAGTCTACGCTTTGATAGTTCCCTGGAAGACCAGTGTTTGTTTCCGATGCACATCTGGAGGCATTCTGTAATCTGTGGACTATCAGAGTGTTGATGAAACACAGAAATTGCATCGGGATTTAATACAACAGTTACCATGCACACTTTCCTCCATCAACATAATGTCTCGAACAGTCTACACTTTGATCATTCCCTGGAAGACCAGTAGTAGTCTCCGATGCACATCTGGAGGCATTCTGTAATCTGTAGACTATCTGAGTGTTAATGAAACACAGAAATTGCGACAGGATTGAATACAACAGTCACCATGCGCACTTTCCTCCATGGGAGCAACGTCTCAAACAGCCTACCCTTTGATCGTTTCCTGGAAAACCAGTAGTAGTTTCCGATGCACATCTGGAGGCATTCTGTAATCGGTGGACTATCAGACTGTTGTTGAAACACGGAAATTACATCGGGATTGAATACAACAGTCACCATGCGAACCTCTCACAATGGGAGTAATGTCTCAAAGTCTTTACGCTTTGATCGTCCCCTGGAAGACCAGTAGTAGTTTCAAATGCACATCTGGAGGCAATCTGTTTTCTGTGGACTATCAGAGTGTTGATGAAACACAGATATTGCATCGGGATTGAATGCAACAGTCACCATGCGCACTTTCGTCCATGGGGACAATTCTCAAACAGTCTACGCTTTGATCGTTCCCTTGAAGACCAGTAGTAGTTTCCGATGCACATCTGGAATCATTCTGTAATCTGTGGACTGTCTGAGTGTTGATGAAACACAGAAATTGCATCGGAATTGAATATAACAGTCAGCATTCGCACTTTCCTCCATTGTAGTAATGTCTCTAACAGTCTACGATTTGATTATTCCCTGGAAGACCAGTAGTAGTTTCCGATGCACATCTGGAAGCATTCTGTAATCTGTGGACTATCTGAGTGTTGATGAACCACAGAAATTGCATCGGATTTTAATATAACAGTCACCATGCGCACTTTCCTCCAAATTAGCAGTGTCTCAAACAGTCTACGCTTTGATCGTTCCCTGGAAGACCAGTAGTAGTTTCCGATGCACATATGGAGGCATTCTGTAATCTGTGGACCTTCAAAAGTGTTGATGAAACACAATAATTGCATCTGGATTGAATACCCAGTCACCATGAGCACTTTCCTCCACGGGAGTAATGTCTCAAACAGTCTACGATTTGATCGTTCCCTGGAAGACCAGTAGTAGTTTCCGATGCACATCTCGAGGCTTTCTGTAATCTGTGGACTATCAGAGTGTTGATGAAACACAGAAATTGCATCGGGATTTAGTACAACATTCACCATGAACACTTTCCTCCATGGGAATAATGTCACAAACAGTTCACGCTTTGATCGTTAGCTGGAAGCCAGTAGTAGTTTCTGATGCATATCTGGAGGCATTCTGTAATCTGTGGACTATCATAGTGTTGATGAAACACAGAAATTGCATCGGGATTGAATACAACAGTCACCATGCGCACTTTCCTCCATAAAAGTAATGTCTCAAACAGTCTACGCTTTGAACGTTCCCTGGAAGACCAGTAGTAGTTTCCGAAGCACATCTGGAGGCAATCTGTAATCTGTGGACTATCAGAGTGTTGATGAATCACATAAATTGCATCGAGATTAAATACAACATTCATCATGCGCACTCTCCTCCATGGGAGTAATGTCTCTAAAAGCCTACGCTTTGATCATTCCCTGGAAGACCAGTAGTAGTTTCCGATGCTCATCTGGAGGCACTCTGCAATCTGTGGTCTATCTGAGTGTTGATGAAACACAGAAATTGCGTCGGGATTTAATACAACAGTCACCATGAGCACTTTCCTCCATGGAAGTAATGTCTCAAACAGTCTACGCTTTGATCGTTCCCTCGAGCACCAGTAGTAGTTTCCGATGCCCATCTGGTCGCATTCTGCAATCTGTGGACTCTCAGAGTGTTGATGAAACACATAAATTGCATCGGGATTGAATACAACGGTCACCATGCGCACTTTCCTCCATGGGAGTAATCTCTCAAACAGTCTACGCTTTGATCGTTCCCTGGAAGACCAGCAGTAGTTTCCGATGCACATCTGGAAGCATTCTGTAATCTGTGGTCTATCAGACTGTTGATAAAACACAGAAAGTGCATCGGGATTGACTACAGTCCCCCAAGTGCACTTTCCTCCGTCTGAGTAATGTCTCAAACAGTCTACGCTTTGATCGTTCCCTGGAAGACCAGTAGTAGTTTCCGATGCACATCTGGAGGCATTCTGTAATCACTGGACCTTCAAAGTGTGGATTGAAACACAGAAATTGCCTCGGGATTGAATACAACAGTCACCATGCGCACTTTCCCCCATGGGAGTAATGTCTCCAACAGTCTACGCTTTGATCGTTCCCTGGAAGACTAGTAGTAGTTTCCGATGCACATCTTGAGGCATTCTGTAATCTGTGGACTATCAGAGTGTTAATGAAACACAGAAATTGCATCGGGACTGAATACAACAGTCACCATTCGCACTTTCCTTTATGGGAGTAATGACTCAAACAGTCTATGTTTTGATCGTTCCCTGGAAGACCAGTAGTAGTTTCCGATGCACGTCTGAAGACAATCTGTAATCTGTGGACTATCAGAGTGTTGATGAAACACAGAAATTGCATCGGGATTGAATACAACAGTCACCATGCGCACTTTCCTCCATGGGAGTAATGTCTCCAACAGTCTACGCTTTGATCGTTCCCTGGAAGACCAGTAGTAGTTTACGATGCACATCTGGAGGCATTCTGTAATCTCTGGACCTTCAAAGTGTGGATTGAAACACAGAAATTGCCTCGGGATTGAATACAACAGTCACCATGCGCACTTTCCTCCATGGGAGTAATGTCTCCAACAGTCTACGCTTTGATCGTTCCCTGGAAGACCAGTAGTAGTTTCCGATGCACATCTGGTGGCATTCTGTAATCTGTAGACTATCAGAGTGTTGATGAAACACAGAAATTGCATCGGGATTGAATACAATAGTGACCAAGTGAACTTTCTTCCGTGGGAGTAATGTCTCAAACAGTCTACGCTTTGATCGTTCCCTGGAAAACCAGTAGTAGTTTCCAAAGCACATCTGGAGGAATTCTGTAATCTGTGGAGAATCAGACTGTTGTTGAAACACAGAAATTGCATCGGGATTGAATACAACAGTCACCATGCGCACCTTTCACAATGGGAGTAATGTCTCAAAGCCTTTACGCTTTCATCGTCCCCTGGAAGACCAGTAGAAGTTTCCGATGCACATCTGGTGGCATTCTGTAATCTGTCGACTATTTGAGTGTTGATGAAACACAGAAATTGCATCGGGATTGAATACAACAGTCACCATGCGCACTTTGCTCCATGGGAGTAATGTCTCTAACAGTCTACGCTTTGATCGTTCCCTGGAAGACCAGTAGTAGTTTCCGATGCACATCTGGACGCATTCTGTAATCTGTGAACTATCTGAGTGTTGTTGAAACACAGAAATTGCGTCGGGATTGAATACAACAGTCACCATGCGCCCTTTTCTCCATGGAAGTAATGTATCAAACAGTCTACGCCTTGATCGTTCCCTTGAAGACCAGTAGTAGTTTCCGATGCTCATCTGGAGGCAATCTGTAATCTGTGGACTATCAGAGTAATGATGAAACACAGATATGGCATCGGGATTCAATACAACAGTCACCATGCGCACTTTCCTCCATGCGAACAGTGTCTCAAAGAGTCTACGCTTTGATCGTTCCCTGGAAGACCAGTAGTAGTTTCCGATGCACATCTGGTGGCATTCTGTAATCTGTGGACTATCAGAGTGTTGATGAAACACAGAAATTGCATCGGGATTGAATACAACAGTCACCATGCGCACTTTCCTCCATGGGGGCAATTCTCAAACAGTCTACGCTTTGATCGTTCCCTGGAAGGCCAGTAGTAGATTCCGATGCACATCTGGAGGCATTCTGTAATCTTCGGACCTTCAAAGTGTGTATTGAAACACAGAAATTGCTTCGGGATTGAATACAAAAGTCACCATGCGCACTTTCCACCATGGGTGTAATGTCTCAAACAGTCTACGCTTTGATCGTTCCCTGGAAGACCAGTAGTAGTTACCGATGCACATCTGGAGGCATTCTGTAATCAGTGGACTGTCAGAGTGTTGATGAAACACAGAAAATGCATCGGGATTGAATACAACAGTCACCATGCGCACTTTCCTCCATGGGAGGTATGTCTCAAACTGACTACGCTTTGATCGTTCCCTGGAGGACCAGTAGTAGTTTCCGATGCACATCTGGTGGCATTCTGTAATCTGTGGACTATCAGAGTGTTGATGAATCACAAAAATTGCATCGGAATTGAATACAACAGGCACCATGCGCACTCTCCTCCATGGGAGTAATGTCTCTAACAGTCTACGATTTGATCGTTCCCTGGAAGACCAGTAGTAGTTTCCTATGCACATCTGCAGGCGTTCTGTAATCTGTGGACTGTCAGAGTGCTGATGAAACACAGAAATTGCATCGGGATTGAATACAACAGTCACCATGAGAACGTTCCTCCATGGGAGTAATGTCTCAAACAGTCTATGCTTTAATCGTTCCCTGGAAGACCAGTAGTAGTTTCCGAAGCACATCTGGAGGCAATCTGAAATCTGTGGACTATCAGAGTGATGATGAAACACAGATATTGCAGCGGGATTGAATACAACAGCCACCATGCCCTCTTTCCTCCATGGGGTAATTCTCAAACAGTCTACGCTTTGATCGTTCCCTGGGAGACCTGTAGTAGTTTCCGATGCACATCTGGAGGCATTCTGTAATCTCTGGACCTTCAAAGTGTGGATTGAAACACAGAAATTGCCTCGGGATTGAATACAACAGTCACCATGCGCACTTTCCTCCATGGGAGTAATGTCTCAAACAGTCTACGCTTTGATCGTTCCCTGGAGGACCAGTAGTAGTTTCCGATGCACATCTGGTGGCATTCTGTAATCTGTAGACAATCAGAGTGTTGATGAAACACAGATATTGCATCGGGATTGAATACAACAGTCACCAAGTGAACTTTCCTCCGTGGGAGTAATGTCTCAAACAGTCTACGCTTCGATCGTTCCCTGGAAGACCAGTAGTAGTTTCCGAAGCACATCTGGAGGAATTCTGTAATCTGTGGAGAATCAGAGTGTTGATGAAACAGAGAAATTGCATCGGGATTGAATACAACAGTCACCATGCGCACTTTCCTCCATGGGAGTAATGTCTCAAACTGTCTACGCTTTGATCGTTCCCTGGAAGACCAGTAGTAGTTTCCGCAGCACATCTGGAGGCATTCTGTAATCTGTGGACTATCAGAGTGTTGATGAAACACAGAAATTGCATCGGTATTGAATACAACAGCCCCCATGCGCACTTTCCTAGATGGAGGTAATTCTCAAACAGTCTATGCTTTGATCGTTCCCTGGAAGGCCAGTAGCAGTTTCCGATGCACATCTGGAGGCATTCTGTAATCTGTGTACCTTCAAAGTGTGTATTTAAACACAGAAATTGCCTCGGGATTGAATACAAAAGTCACCATGCGCACTTTCCACCATGGGAGTAATGTCTCAAACAGTTTACGCTTTGATCGTTCCCTGGAAGACCAGTAGTAGTTACCGATGCTCATCTGGAGGCATTCTGTAATCTGTGGACTATCAGAGTGTTGATGAAACACATAAATTGCATCGGGATTAAATACAAAAGTCACCATGCGCACTTTCCACCATGGGAGTAATGTCTCAAACAGTCTACGCTTTGATCGTTCCCTAGAAGACCAGTAGTAGTTACCGATGCTCATCTGGAGGCATTCTGTAATCTGTGGACTATCAGAGTGTTGATGAAACACATAAATTGCATCGGGATTAAATACAACAGTCATCATGCGCACTTTCCTCCATGGCGGTAATGTCTGTAACAGTCTACGCTTTGTTCATTCCCTGGAAGATCAGTAGTAGTTTCCGATGCACATCTGGAGGCATTCTGTAATCTGTGGACTATCAGAGTGTTGATGAAACACAGAAATTGCATCGGGATTGAATACAACAGTCACCATGCGCACTTTCCTCCATGGGGGCAATTCTCAAACAGTCTACGCTTTGATCGTTTCCTGGAATGCCAGTAGTAGTTTCCGATGCACATCTGGAGGCATTCTGTAATCTTCGGACCTTCAAAGTGTGTATTGAAACACAGAAATTGCTTCGGGATTGAATACAAAAGTCACCATGCGCACTTTCCACCATGGGTGTAATGTCTCAAACAGTCTACGCTTTGATCGTTCCCTGGAAGACCAGTAGTAGTTACTGATGCACATCTGAAGACAATCTGTAATCTGTGGACTATCAGAGTGTTGATGAAACACAGAAATTGCATCGGGATTGAATACAACAGTCACCATGCCCACTTTCCTCCTTGGGAATAATGTCTCAAACAGTCTACGCTTTGATCGTTAGCTGGAAGTCAGTAGTAGTTTCTGATGCATATCTGGAGGCTTTCTGTAATCTGTGGACTATCATAGTGTTGATGAAACACAGAAATTGCATCGGGATTGAATACAACAGTCACCATGCGCACTTTGCTCCATAAAAGTAATGTCTCAAACAGTCTACGCATTGATCGTTCCCTGGAAGACCAGTAGTAGTTTCCGAAGCACATCTGGAGGCAATCTGAAATCTCTGGACTATCAGAGTGTTGATGAAACACAGAAATAGAATCGGGATTGAATACAAGAGTCACCATGCGCACTTTCCTCCATGGGGTAATTCTCAAACAGTCTACGCTTTGATCGTTCCCTGGGAGACCTGTAGTAGTTTCCGATGCACATCTGGAGGCATTCTGTAATCTCTGGACCTTCAAAGTGTGGATTGAAACACAGAAATTGCCTCAGGATTGAATACAACAGTCACCATGCGCACTTTCCTCCATGGGAGTAATGTCTCCAACAGTCTACGCTTTGATCGTTCCCTGGAAGACAAGTAGTAGTTTCCGATGCACGTCTCGTGGCATTCTGTAATCTGTGGACTATCAGAGTGTTGATGAAACACAGTAATAGAATCGGGATTGAATACAAGAGTCACCATGCGCACTTTCCTCCATGGGGTAATTCTCAAACAGTCTACGCTTTGATAGTTCCCTGGGAGACCTGTAGTAGTTTCCGATGCACATCTGGAGGCATTCTGTAATCTCTGAACATTCAAAGTGTGGATTGAAACACAGAAATTGCCTCAGGATTGAATACAACAGTCACCATGCGCCACTTTCCTCCATGGGAGTAATGTCTCCAACAGTCTACGCTTTGATCGTTCCCTGGAAGACCAGTAGTAGTTTCCGATGCACATCTGGAATCATTCTGTAAACTGTGGACTGTCTGAGTGTTGATGAAACACAGAAATTGCATCGGAATTGAATATAACAGTCAGCATTCGCACTTTCCTCCATTGTAGTAATGTCTCTAACAGTCTACGATTTGATTATTCCCTGCAAGACCAGTAGTAGTTTCCGATGCACATCTGGAAGCATTCTGTAATCTGTGGACTATCTGAGTGTTGATGAACCACAGAAATTGCATCGGATTTGAATATAACAGTCACCATGCGCACTTTCGTCCATGGGGACAATTCTCAAACAGTCTACGCTTTCATCGTTCCCTTGAAGACCAGTAGTAGTTTCCGATGCACATCTGGAATCATTCTGTAATCTGTGGACTGTCTGAGTGTTGATGAAACACAGAAATTGCATCGGAATTGAATATAACAGTCAGCATTCGCACTTTCCTCCATTGTAGTAATGTCTCTAACAGTCTACGATTTGATTATTCCCTGGAAGACCAGTAGTAGTTTCCGATGCACATCTGGAAGCATTCTGTAATCTGTGGACTATCTGAGTGTTGATGAACCACATAAATTGCATCGGATTTGAATATAACAGTCACCATGCGCACTTTCCTCCAAATTAGCAGTGTCTCAAACAGTCTACGCTTTGATCGTTCCCTGGAAGACCAGTAGTAGTTTCCGATGCACATATGGAGGCATTCTGTAATCTGTGGACCTTCAAAAGTGTTGATGAAACACAATAATTGCATCTGGATTGAATACCCAGTCACCATGAGCACTTTCCTCCACGGGAGTAATGTCTCAAACAGTCTACGTTTTGATCGTTCCCTGGAAGACCAGTAGTAGTTTCCGATGCACATCTTGAGGCTTTCTGTAATCTGTGGACTATCAGAGTGTTGATGAAACACAGAAATTGCATCGGGATTTAGTACAACATTCACCATGAACACTTTCCTCCATGGGAATAATGTCACAAACAGTCTACGCTTTGATCGTTAGCTGGAAGCCAGTAGTAGTTTCTGATGCATATCTGGAGGCATTCTGTAATCTGTGGACTATCATAGTGTTGATGAAACACAGAAATTGCATCGGGATTGAATACAACAGTCACCATGCGCACTTTCCTCCATAATAGTAATGTCTCAAACAGTCTACGCTTTGAACGTTCCCTGGAAGACCAGTAGTAGTTTCCGATGCTCATCTGGAGGCACTCTGTAATCTGTAGACTATCTGAGTGTTGATGAAACACAGAAATTGCGTCGGGATTTAATACAACAGTCACCATGCGCACTTTCCTCCATGGAAGTAATGTCTCAAACAGTCTACGCTTTGATCGTTCCCTCGAACACCAGTAGTAGTTTCCGATGCCCATCTGGTGGCATTCTGCAATCTGTGGACTCTCAGAGTGTTGATGAAACACAGAAATTGCATCGGGATTGAATACAACGGTCACCATGCGCACTTTCCTCCATGGGAGTAATCTCTCAAACAGTCTACGCTTTGATCGTTCCCTGGAAGACCAGTAGTAGTTTCCGATGCACATCTGGAGGCATTCTGTAATCTCTGGACCTTCAAAGTGTGGATTGAAACACAGAAATTGCCTCGGGATTGAATACAACAGTCACCATGCGCACTTTCCCCCATGGGAGTAATGTCTCCAACAGTCTACGCTTTGATCGTTCCCTGGAAGACCAGTAGTAGTTTCCGATGCACATATGGAGGCATTCTGTAATCTGTGGACCTTCAAAAGTGTTGATGAAACACAATAATTGCATCTGGATTGAATACCCAGTCACCATGAGCACTTTCCTCCACGGGAGTAATGTCTCAAACAGTCTACGCTTTGATCGTTCCCTGGAAGACTAGTAGTAGTTTCCGATGCACATCTTGTGGCATTCTGTAATCTGTAGATTATCGGAGTGTTGATGAAACACAGAAATTGCATCGGGATTGAATATAACAGTCACCAAGTGAACTTTCCTCCGTGGGAGTAATGTCTCAAACAGTCAACGATTTGATCGTTCCCTGGAAGACTAGTAGTAGTTTCCGATGCACATCTGGTGGCATTCTGTAATCTGTAGACTATCGGAGTGTTGATGAAACACAGAAATTGCATCGGGATTGAATATAACAATCACCAAGTGAACTTTCCTCCGTGGGAGTAATGTCTCAAACAGTCAACGCTTTGATCGTTCCCTGGAAGACCAGTAGTAGTTTCCGAAGCACATCTGGAGGAATTCTGTAATCTGTGGAGAATCAGACTGTTGTAGAAACACAGAAATTGCATCGGGATTGAATACAACAGTCACCATGCGCACCATTCACAATGGGAGTAATGTCTCAAAAAGTTTACGCTTTGATCGTCCCCTGGAAGACCAGTAGTAGTTTCCGATGCACATCTGGTGGCATTCTGTAATCTGTCGACTATTTGAGTGTTGATGAAACACAGAAATTGCATCGGGATTGAATACAACAGTCACCATGCGCACTTTCCTCCATGGGAGTAATGTCTCTAACAGTCTACGCTTTGATCGTTCCCTGGAAGACCAGTAGTAGTTTCCGATGCTCATCTCGAGGCTTTCTGTAATCTGTGGACTATCAGAGTATTGATGAAACACAGAAATTGCATCGGGATTGAGTACAACATTCACCATTCGCACTTTCCTTTATGGGAGTAATGACTCAAACAGTCTATGTTTTGATCGTTCCCTGGAAGACCAGTAGTAGTTTCCGATGCACATCTGAAGACAATCTGTAATCTGTGGACTACCAGAGTGTTGATGAAACACAGAAATTGCATCGGGATTGAATACAACAGTCACCATGCGCACTTTCCTCCATGGAGTAATGTCTCCAACAGTCTACGCTTTGATCGTTCCCTGGAAGATCAGTAGTAGTTTACGATGCACATCTGGAGGCATTCTGTAATCTCTGGACCTTCAAAGTGTGGATTGAAACACAGAAATTGCCTCGGGATTGAATACAACAGTCACCATGCGCACTTTCCTCCATGGGAGTAATGTCTCCAACAGTCTACGCTTTGATCGTTCCCTGGAAGACCAGTAGTTGTTTCCGATGCACATCTGGTGGCATTCTGTAATCTGTAGACTATCAGAGTGTTGATGAAACACAGAAATTGCATCGGGATTGAATACAATAGTCACCAAGTGAACTTTCTTCCGTGGGAGTAATGTCTCAAACAGTCTACGCTTTTATCGTTCCCTGGAAGACCAGTAGTAGTTTCCGAAGCACATCTGGAGGAATTCTGTAATCTGTGGAGAATCAGACTGTTGTTGAAACACAGAAATTGCATCGGGATTGAATACAACAGTCACCATGCGCACCTTTCACAATGGGAGTAATGTCTCAAAGTCTTTACGCTTTCATCGTCCCCTGGAAGACCAGTAGAAGTTTCCGATGCACATCTGGTGGCATTCTGTAATCTGTCGACTATTTGAGTGTTGATGAAACTCAGAAATTGCATCGGGATTGAATACAACAGTCACCATGCGCACTTTCCTCCATGGGAGTAATGTCTCTAACAGTCTACGCTTTGATCGTTCCCTGGAAGACCAGTAGTAGTTTCCGATGCACATCTGGAAGCATTCTGTAATCTGTGAACTATCTGAGTGTTGATGAAACACAGAAATTGCGTCGGGATTGAATACAACAGTCACCATGCGCCCTTTTCTCCATGGAAGTAATGTATCAAACAGTCTACGCCTTGATCGTTCCCTTGAAGACCAGTAGTAGTTTCCGATGCTCATCTGGAGGCAATCTGTAATCTGTGGACTATCAGAGTAATGATGAAACACAGAAATGGCATCGGGATTCAATACAACAGTCACCATGCGCACTTTCCTCCATGCGAACAGTGTCTCAAACAGTCTACGCTTTGATCGTTCCCTGGAAGACCAGTAGTAGTTTCCGATGCACATCTGGTGGCATTCTGTAATCTGTGGACTATCAGAGTGTTGATGAAACACAGAAAATGCATCGGGATTGAATACAACATTCACCATGCGCACTTTCCTCCATGGGAGGTATGTCTCAAACTGACTACGCTTTGATCGTTCCCTGGAAGACCAGTAGTAGTTTCCGATGCACATCTGGTGGCATTCTGTAATCTGTGGACTATCAGAGTGTTGATGAATCACAAAAATTGCATCGGAATTGAATACAACAGGCACCATACGCACTCTCCTCCATGGGAGTAATGTCTCTAACAGTCTACGATTTGATCGTTCCCTGGAAGACCAGTAGTAGTTTCCTATGCACATCTGCAGGCGTTCTGTAATCTGTGGACTATCAGAGTGCTGATGAAACACAGAAATTGCATCGGGACTGAATACAACAGTCACCATGAGAACGTTCCTCCATGGGAGTAATGTCTCAAACAGTCTATGCTTTAATCGTTCCCTGGAAGACCAGTAGTAGTTTCCGATGCTCATCTTGAGGCATTCTGTAATCTGTGGACTATCAGAGTGTTAATGAAACACAGAATTTGCATCGGGACTGAATACAACAGTCACCATTCGCACTTTCCTTTATGGGAGTAATGACTCAAACAGTCTACGTTTTGATCGTTCCCTGGAAGACCAGTAGTAGTTTCCGATGCACATCTGAAGACAATCTGTAATCTGTGGACTATCAGAGTGTTGATGAAACACAGAAATTGCATCGGGATTGAATACAACAGTCACCAAGTGAACTTTCCTTCCGTGGGAGTAATGTCTCAAACAGTCTACGCTTCGATCGTTCCCTGGAAGACCAGTAGTAGTTTCCGAAGCACATCTGGAGGAATTCTGTAATCTGTGGAGAATCAGAGTGTTGATGAAACAGAGAAATTGCATCGGGATTGAATACAACAGTCACCATGCGCACTTTCCTCCATGGGAGTAATGTCTCAAACTGTCTACGCTTTGATCGTTCCCTGGAAGACCAGTAGTAGTTTCCGCAGCACATCTGGAGGCATTCTGTAATCTGTGGACTATCAGAGTGTTGATGAAACACAGAAATTGCATCGGTATTGAATACAACAGCCCCCATGCGCACTTTCCTCCATGGAGGTAATTCTCAAACAGTCTATGCTTTGATCGTTCCCTGGAAGACCAGTAGTAGTTTCCGATTAACATTTGGAGGCATTCTGTAATCTGTGGGCTATCAGAGTGTTGATGAAACACAGAAATTGCATCGGGATTGAATACAACAGTCACCATGCGCACTTTCCTCCATGGGAGTAATGTCTCAAACAGTCTACGTTTTGATCGTTCCCTGGAAGACCAGTAGTAGTTTACGATGCACATCTGGAGGCATTCTGTAGTCTGTGGACTATCAGACTGTTGATGAAACACAGAAATTGCATCGGGATTGAATACAACAGGCACCATGCGCACTTTCCTCCATGGGAGTAATGTCACAAACAGGCTATTCTTTGATCGTTCCCTGGGAGACGAGTAGTAGTTTCCGATGCACATCTGGAGGCATTCTGTAATCTCTGGACCTTCAAAGTGTGGATTGAAACACAGAAATTGCCTCAGGATTGAATACAACAGTCACCATGCGCACTTTCCTCCATGGGAGTAATGTCTCCAACAGTCTACGCTTTGATCGTTCCCTGGAAGACAAGTAGTAGTTTCCGATGCACGTTTCGTGGCATTCTGTAATCTGTGGACTATCAGAGTGTTGATGAAACACAGAAATAGAATCGGGATTGAATACAAGAGTCACCATGTGCACTTTCCTCCATGGGGTAATTCTCAAACAGTCTACGCATTGATCGTTCCCTGGGAGACCTGTAGTAGTTTCCGATGCACATCTGGAGGCATTCTGTAATCTCTGAACATTCAAAGTGTGGATTGAAACACAGAAATTGCCTCAGGATTGAATACAACAGTCACCATGCGCCACTTCCCTCCATGGGAGTAATGTCTCCAACAGTCTACGCTTTGATCGTTCCCTGGAAGACAAGTAGTAGTTTCCGATGCACGTCTCGTGGCATTCTGTAATCTGTGGACTATCAGAGTGTTGATGAAACACAGAAATAGAATCGGGATTGAATACAAGAGTCACCATGCGCACTTTCCTCCATGGGGATAATTCTCAAACAGTCTACGCTTTGATCGTTCCCTGGAAGGCCAGTAGTAGTTTCCGATGCACATCTGGAGGCATTCTGTAATCTGTGGACTATCTGAGTGTTGATGAAACACAGAAATTGCGTCGAGATTTAATACAACAGTCACCATGCGCACTTTCCTCCATGGAAGTAATGTCTCAAACAGTCTACGCTTTGATCGTTCCCTCGAAGACCAGTAGTAGTTTCCGATGCACATCTGGAGGCATTCTGTAATCTGTGGTCTATCAGACTGTTGATGAAACACAGAAATTGCATCGGGATTGAATATAACAGTTAGCATTCGCACTTTCCTCCATTGTAGTAATGTCTCTAACAGTCTACGATTTGATTATTCCCTGGAAGTCCAGTAGTAGTTTCCGATGCACATCTGGAAGCATTCTGTAATCTGTGGACTATCTGAGTGTTGATGAACCACAGAAATTGCATCGGAATTGAATATAACAGTCACCATGCGCACTTTCCTCCAAGGGAGCAGTGTCTCAAACAGTCTACGCTTTGATCGTTCCCTGGAAGACCAGTAGTAGTTTCCGATGCACATATGGAGGCATTCTGTAATCTGTGGACCTTCAAAGTGTTGATGAAACACAATAATTGCATCTGGATTGAATACCCAGTCACCATGCGCACTTTCCTCCACGGGAGTAATGTCTCAAACAGTCTACGCTTTGATCGTTCCCTGGGAGACCAGTAGTAGTTCCGATGCACGACTCGTGGCATTCTGTAATCTGTGGACTATCAGAGTGTTGATGAAACACAGAAATAGAATCGGGATTGAATACAAGAGTCACCATGCGCACTTTCCTCCATGGGAGTAATGTCTCAAACTGTCTACGCTTTGATCGTTCCCTGGAAGACCAGTAGTAGTTTCCGCAGCACATCTGGAGGCATTCTGTAATCTGTGGACTATCAGAGTGTTGATGAAACACAGAAATTGCATCGGGATTTAATACAACAGTCACCATGCGCACTTTCCTCCATGGGAGTAGTGTCTCAAACTGTCTACGCTTTGATCGTTCCCTGGAAGACCAGTAGTAGTTTCCGATGCTCATCTTGAGGCATTCTGTAATCTGTGGACTATCAGAGTGTTAATGAAACACAGATATTGCATCGGGACTGAATACAACAGTCACCATTCGCACTTTCCTTTATGGGAGTAATGACTCAAACAGTCTATGTTTTGATCGTTCCCTGGAAGACCAGTAGTTGTTTCCGATGCACATCTGAAGGCAATCTGTAATCTGTGGACTATCAGAGTGTTGATGGAACACAGAAATGGCATCGGGATTCAATACAAGAGTCACCATGCACACTTTCCTTCATGCGAACAGTGTCTCAAACAGTCTACACTTTGATCGTTCCCTGGAAGACCAGTAGTAGTTTCCGATGCACAACTGGAGGCATTCTGTAATCTGTGGACTATCAGAGTGTTGATGAATCACATAAATTGCATCGGGATTAAATACAACAGTCATCATGCGCACTCTCCTCCATGGGAGTAATGTCTCTAACAGCCTACGCTTTGATCATTCCCTGGAAGACCAGTAGTAGTTTCCGATGCACATGTGGAGGCATTCTGTAATCTGTGAACTATCTGATTGTTGATGAAACACAGAAATTGCGTCGGGATTTAATACAACAGTCACCATGCGCACTTTCCTCCATGGAAGTAATGTCTCAAACAGTCTACGCTTTGATCGTTCCCTCGAAGACCAGTAGTAGTTTCCGATGCCCATCTGGTGGCATTCTGCAATCTGTGGACTATCAGAGTGTTGATGAAACACAGAAATTGCATCGGGATTGAATACAACGGTCACCATGCGCACTTTCCTCCATGGGAGTAATGTCTAAACAGTCTACGCTTTGATCGTTCCCTGGAAGACCAGTAGTAGTTCCGATGCACATCTGGAGGCATTCTGTAATCAGTGGTCTGTCAGAGTGTTGATGAAACACAGAAATTGCATCGGGATTGACTACAGTCACCAAGTGCACTTTCCTCCGTCTGAGTAATGTCTCAAACAGTCTACGCTTTGATCGTTCCCTGGAAGACCAGTAGTAGTTCCGATGCACATCTGGAGGCATTCTGTAATCAGTGGTCTGTCAGAGTGTTGATGAAACACAGAAATTGCATCGGGATTGAATAGAACAGTCACCATGCGCACTTTCCTCCGAGGGAGGTATGTCTCAAACAGACTACGCTTTGATCGTTCCCTGGAAGACCAGTAGTAGTTTCCGATGCACATCTGGTTTCATTCTGTAATCTGTGGACTATCAGAGTGTTGATGAAACACAAAAATTGCATCGGAATTGAATACAACAGGCACCATGCGCACTTTCCTCCATGGAAGTAATGTCTCTAACAGTCTACGACTTGATCGTTCCCTGGAAGACCAGTAGTAGTTTCCTGTGCACATTTGCAGGCATTCTGTAATCTGTGGACTATCAGAGTGCTGATGAAACACAGAAATTGCATCGGGACTGAATACAACAGTCACCATGCGCACTTTCCTCCATGAGGGTTATTCTCAAACAGTCTACGCTTTCATTGTTCCCTGGAAGACCAGTAGTAGTTTCCGATGCACATCTGGAATCATTCTGTAATCTGTGGACCTTCAAAGTGTGGATTGAAGCACAGAAATTGCCTCGGGATTGAATACAACAGTCACCATGCGCACTTTCCTCCATGGGAGTAATGTCTCTAACAGTCTACGCTTTGATCGTTCCCTGGAAGACCAGTAGTAGTTACCGATGCACATCTGGAGGCATTCTGTAATCTGTGGACTATCAGAGTGTTGATGAAACACGGAAATTGCATCGGGATTGAATACAACAGTCAGCATGCACACTTTCCTCCATAAAAGTAAAGTCTCAAACAGTCTACGCTTTGATCATTCCCTGGAAGACCAGTAGTAGTTTCCGATGCACATCTGGAAGCATTCTGTAATCGGTGGACTATCTGAGTGTTGATGAAACACAGAAATTGCATCGGAATTGAATATAACAGTCACCATGCGCACTTTCCTCCATGGGGGTAATGTCTCTAACAGTCTACGATTTGATCACTCCCTGGAGGACCAGTAGTTGTATCCGATGCACATCTGGAAGCATTCTGTAATCTGTGGACTATCTGAGTGTTGATGAAACACAGAAATTGCATCGGAATTGAATATAACAGTCACCATGCGCACTTTCCATCATGGGAGTAAAGTCTCAAACAGTCTAAGCTTTGATCGTTCCCTGGAAGACCAGTATTAGTTTCCGATGCACATCTGGAGTCATTCTGTAATCTGTGGACTATCAGAGTGTTGATGAAACACAGTAATTGCATCGGGACTGAATACAACGGTAACCATGCGCACTTTCCTCCATGGGTGTAATGTCTCAAGCAGTCTACGCTTTGATCTTTCCCTGGAAAACCAGTAGTAGTTTGCGATGCCCATCTGGTGGCATTCTGTAATCTGTGGACTATCGGAGTGTTGATGAAACACAGAAATTGCATCGGGATTGAATACAACAGTCACCATGCGCACTTTCCTACGTAAAAGTAATGTCTCAAACAGTGTACGCTTTGATCGTTCCCTGGAAGAATAGTATTAGTTTCGAAAGCACATCTGAAGGCATTCTGTTATCTGTAGACTATCACAATGTTGATGAAACACAGATATTGCATCGGGATTGAATACAACAGTCACCAAGCGCACTTTTTACCATGGGAGCCACGTCTCAAACAGTCTACGCTTTGGTCGTTTCCTAGGAGACCAGTAGTAGTTTCCGATGCACATCTGGTGGCATTTTGTAGTCTGTAGACTATCAGAGTGTTGATGAAACACAGAAATTGCATCGGGATTGAATACAACAGTCACCATGCGCTCTTTCCTCCATGGGAGTAATGCCTCTAAATGTCTACGCTTTCATCATTCCCTGGAAGAACAGTGGTAGTTTCCGATGCACATCTCGAGGCTTTCTGTAATCTGTGGACTATCAGAGTGTTGATGAAACACAGAAATTGCATTGGGATTGAGTACAACAGTTACCATGCGTACTTTCCTCCATGGGAGTAATGTCTCTATCAGTCTACGATTTGATCGTTCCCTGGAGGACCTGTAGTAGTTTCCGATGCACATCTGGAAGCATTCTGTAATCTGTGGACTATCTGAGTGTTGATGAAACACAGAAATTGCATCGGAATTGAATATAACAGTCACCATGCGCACTTTCCTCAATGGGAGTAACGTCTCTAATTATCTACGCTTTGATCGTTCCCTGGAAGACCAGTAGTAGTTTGCGATGCCCATCTGGTGGCAATCTGTAATCTGTGGACTATCAGGGTGTTGATGAAACACAGAAATTGCATCGGGATTGAATACAACTGTCACCATGCGCACATTCCTCCGTAAAAGTAATGTCTCAAACAGTCTACGCTTTGATCGTTCCCTGGAAGATCAGTAGTAGTTTAGAAAGGACATCTGAAGGCATTCTGTTATCTGTGGACTATCACAATATTGATGAAACACAGAAATTGCATCGGGATTGAATACAACAGTCACCATGCGCACTTTCCTCCATGGGAGCAATGTCTCAAACAGTCTACGCTTTGATCGTTTCCTGGGACTTCAGTAGTAGTCTCCGATGCACATCTGGTGGCATTTTGTAATCTGTATACTATCAGAGTATTGATGAAACACAGAAATTGCATCGGGATTGAGTTCAACAGTGGCCATGCGCACTTTCCTCCATGGAACTAATGTCTCAAACAGTCTACGCTTTTATCGTTCCCTGGGAGACCAGTAGAAGTTTCCGAAGCACATCTGGAGGCAATCTGTTGTATGTGGACTATCAGAGTGTTGATGAAACACATAAATTGCATAGGGATTGAATACAACAGTCACCATGCACACTTTCCTCCATAAAAGTAAAGTCTCAAACAGTATACGCTTTGATCATTCCCTGGAAGACCAGTAGTAGTTTCCGATGCACATCTGGAAGCATTCTGTAATCGGTGGACTATCTGAGTGTTGATGAAACACAGAAATTGCATCGGAATTGAATATAACAGTCACCATGCGCACTTTCCTCCATGGGGGTAATGTCTCTAACAGTCTACGATTTGATCACTCCCTGGATGACCAGTAGTTGTTTCCGATGCACATCTGGAAGCATTCTGTAATCTGTGGACTATCTGAGTGTTGATGAAACACAGAAATTGCATCGGAATTGAATATAACAGTCACCATGCGCACTTTCCATCATGGGAGTAAAGTCTCAAACAGTCTAAGCTTTGATCGTTCAATGGAAGACCAGTATTAGTTTCCGATGCACATCTGGAGTCATTCTGTAATCTGTGGACTATCAGAGTGTTGATGAAACACAGTAATTGCATCGGGACTGAATACAACGGTAACCATGCGCACTTTCCTCCATGGGTGTAATGTCTCAAGCAGTCTACGCTTTGATCTTTCCCTGGAAAACCAGTAGTAGTTTGCGATGCCCATCTGGTGGCATTCTGTAATCTGTGGACTATCAGGGTGTTGATGAAACACAGATATTGCATCGGGATTGAATACAACAGTCACCAAGCGCACTTTTCACCATGGGAGCCACGTCTCAAACAGTCTACGCTTTGGTCGTTTCCTGGGAGACCAGTAGTAGTTTCCGATGCACATCTGGTGGCATTTTGTGGTCTGTAGACTATCAGAGTGTTGATGAAACACAGAAATTGCATCGGGATTGAATACAACAGTCACCATTCGCTCTTTCCTCCATGGGAGTAATGTCTCTAAAAGTCTACGCTTTCATCATTCCCTGGAAGAATAGTGGTAGTTTCCGATGCACATCTCGAGGCTTTCTGTAATCTGTGGACTATCAGAGTGTTGATGAAACACAGAAATTGCATTGGGATTGAGTACAACAGTTACCATGCGTACTTTCCTCCATGGGAGTAATGTCTCAAACAGTCTACGCTTTGATCGTTCCCTGTAAAACCAGTAGTAGTTTCCGAAGCACATCTGGAGGCAATCTGTTGTCTGTGGACTATCAGAGTGTTGAGGAAACACAGAAATTGCATCGGGACTGAATACAACCGTCACCATGCGCACTTTCCTCCATGAGGGTTATTCTCAAACAGTCTACGCTTTCATTGCTCCCTAGAAGACCAGTTGTAGTTTCCGATGCACATCTGGAATCATTCTGTAATCTGTGGACCTTCAAAGTGTGGATTGAAGCACAGAAATTGCCTCGGGATTGAATACAACAGTCACCATGCGCACTTTCCTCCATGGGAGTAATGTCTCTAACAGTCTACGCTTTGATCGTTCCCTGGAAGACCAGTAGTAGTTACCGATGCACATCTGGAGGCATTCTGTAATCTGTGGACTATCAGAGTGTTGATGAAACACGGAAATTGCATCGGGATTGAATACAACAGTCACCATGCACACTTTCCTCCATAAAAGTAAAGTCTCAAACAGTCTACGCTTTGATCATTCCCTGGAAGACCAGTAGTAGTTTCCGAAGCACATCTGGAAGCATTCTGTAATCGGTGGACTATCTGAGTGTTGATGAAACACAGAAATTGCATCGGAATTGAATATAACAGTCACCATGCGCACTTTCCTCCATGGGTGTAATGTCTCAAGCAGTCTACGCTTTGATCTTTCCCTGGAAAACCAGTAGTAGTTTGCGATGCCCATCTGGTGGCATTCTGTAATCTGTGGACTATCTGAGTGTTGATGAAACACAGAAATTGCATCGGGATTGAATACAACAGTCACCATGCGCACTTTCCTACGTAAAAGTAATGTCTCAAACAGTGTACGCTTTGATCGTTCCCTGGAAGAATAGTATTAGTTTCGAAAGCACATCTGAAGGCATTCTGTTATCTGTAGACTATCACAATGTTGATGAAACACAGATATTGCATCGGGATTGAATACAACAGTCACCAAGCGCACTTTTTACCAATGGAGCCACGTCTCAAACAGTCTACGCTTTGGTCGTTTCCTAGGAGACCAGTAGTAGTTTCCGATGCACATCTGGTGGCATTTTGTAGTCTGTAGACTATCAGAGTGTTGATGAAACACAGAAATTACATCGGGATTGAATACAACAGTCACCATGCGCTCTTTCCTCCATGGGAGTAATGTCTCTAAAAGTCTACGCTTTCATCATTCCCTGGAAGAACAGTGGTAGTTTCCGATGCACATCTCGAGGCTTTCTGTAATCTGTGGACTATCAGAGTGTTGATGAAACACAGAAATTGCATTGGGATTGAGTACAACAGTTACCATGCGTACTTTCCTCCATGGGAGTAATGTCTCAAACAGTCTACGCTTTGATCGTTCCCTGTAAAACCAGTAGTAGTTTCCGAAGCACATCTGGAGGCAATCTGTTGTCTGTGGACTATCAGAGTGTTGAGGAAACACAGAAATTGCATCGGGACTGAATACAACCGTCACCATGCGCACTTTCCTCCATGAGGGTTATTCTCAAACAGTCTACGCTTTCATTGTTCCCTGGAAGACCAGTTGTAGTTCCCGATGCACATCTGGAATCATTCTGTAATCTGTGGACCTTCAAAGTGTGGATTGAAGCACAGAAATTGCCTCGGGATTGAATACAACAGTCACCATGCGCACTTTCCTCCATGGGAGTAATGTCTCTAACAGTCTACACTTTGATCGTTCCCTGGAAGACCAGTAGTAGTTACCGATGCACATCTGGAGGCATTCTGTAATCTGTGGACTATCAGAGTGTTGATGAAACACGGAAATTGCATCGGGATTGAATACAACAGTCAGCATGCACACTTTCCTCCATAAAAGTAAAGTCTCAAACAGTCTACGCTTTGATCATTCCCTGGAAGACCAGTAGTAGTTTCCGATGCACATCTGGAAGCATTCTGTATTCTGTGGACTATCTGAGTGTTGATGAAACATAGAAATTGCATCGGAATTGAATATAACAGTCACCATGCGCACTTTCCTAAAAGGGAGCAGTGTCTCAAACAGTCCACGCTTTGATCGTTCCCTGGAAGACCAGTAGTAGTTTCCGATGCACATCTGGAGTCATTCTGTAATCTGTGGACCTTCAAAGTGTTGATGAAACACAGTAATTGCATCGGGATTGAATACTACAGTCACCATGCGAACTTTCCTCCATGGTAGTAATGTCTCAAAGAGTCTACGATTTGATTGTTCCCTGGAAGACCAGTGTTAGTTTCCGATGCACATCTGGAGGCATTCTGTAATCTGTGGACTATCTGAGTGTTGAAGAAACACAGAAATTGCATCGGAATTGAATATAACAATCACCATGCGCACTTTCCTCCATGGGAGTAACCCTGACACAGGGTACGCTTTGATCGTTCCCTAGAAGACCAGTAGTAGTTTCCGATGCACATCTGGAGGCATTCTGTAATCTGTGGACTATCAGAGTGTTGATGAAACACAGATATTGCATCGGGATTCAATACAACAGTCACCATGCGCACTTTCCTCCAAGGGAGCAGTGTCTCAAACAGTCTACGCTTTTATCGTTCCCTGGAAGACCGGTAGTAGTTTCCGATGCACATCTGGAGGCATTCTGTAATCTGTGGACCTTCAAAGTGTTGATGAAACACAGAAATTGCATCGGGATTGAATACAACAGTCACCATGCGCACTTACCTCCATGGGAGTAATGTCTCAAACAGTCTACGCTTTGATCGTTCCCTGGAAGACCAGCAGTAGTTTCCGATGCACATCTGGAGGCAGTCTGTAATCTGTGGTCTATCAGACTGTTGATGAAACACAGAAATTGCATCGGGATTGACTACAGTCACCAAGTGCCCTTACCTCCGTGGGAGTAATGTCTCAAACAGTCTACGCTTTAATCGTTCCCTGGAAGACCAGTAGTAGTTTCCGAAGCACATCTGGAGGCATTCTGTAATCTGTGGACTACTAGAGTGTTGATGAAACACAGAAATAACATCGGGATTGAATACAACAGTCACCATGCGCACCTTCCTCCGTGGGAGTAATGTCTCAAACAGTCTACGCTTTGATCGTTCGCTGGAAGACCAGTAGTAGTTGCGATGCACGTCTCGTGGCATTCTGTAATCTGTAGACTATCAGAGTGTTGATCAAACACAGATATTGCATCGGGATTGAATTCAACAGTCACCATGCGCACGTTCCTCCATGGTAGTAATGTCTCAAACAGTCTACGCTTTGATCGTACCCTGGAAGACCAGTGTTAGTTTCCGATGCACATCTGGAGGCATTCTGTAATCTGTGGACTATCAGAGTGTTGATGAAACACAGAAATTGCATCCGGATTGAATACCCAGTCACCATGCGCACTTTCCTCCAAGGGAGCAGTGTCTCAAACAGTCTACGCTTTGATCGTTCCCTAGAAGACCAGTAGTAGTTTCCGATGCACATCTAGTGGCATTCTGTAATCTGTAGACTATCAGAGTGTTGATGAAACACAGACATTGCATCGGAAATGAATGCAACAGTCACCATGCGCACTTTCCTCCATGGGAGTAACGTCTTAAACAGTCTACGGTTTGATCGTTTCCTGGAAGACCAGTAGTAGTTTCCGATGCACATCTGGAGGCATTCTGTAATCGGTGGACTATCAGACTGTTGTTGAAACACAGCAATTGCATCGGGATTGAATACAACAGTCACAATGCGCACCTTTCACAATGGGAGTAATGTCTCAAAGTGTTTACGCTTTGATCGCCCCTGGAAGACCAGTAGTAGTTTCCGATGCACATCTCGAGGCTTTCTGTAATCTGTGGACTATCAGAGTCTTGATGAAACACAGAAATTGTATCGGGATTGAGTACAACAGTCACCATGCGCACTTTCCTCCATGGGAATAATGTCTCAAACAGTCTACGCTTTTATAGTTCCCTGGAAGACCAGTAGTAGTTTCCGATGCACATCTAGTGGCATTCTGTAATCTGTAGACTATCAGAGTGTTGATGAAACGCAGACATTGCATCGGACATGAATGCAACAGTCACCATGCGCACTTTCCTCCAAGGGAGCAGTGTCTCAAACAGTCTACGCTTTGATCGTTCCCTAGAAGACCAGTAGTAGTTTCCGAAGCACATCTGGAGGCAATCTGTAATCTGTGGACTATCAGAGTGTTAATGAAACACAGATATTGCAGCGGGATTGAATACAACAGACACCATGCCCTCTTTCCTCCATGGGGTAATTCTCAAACAGTCTACGCTTTGATCGTTCCCTTGAAGACCAGTAGTAGTTTCCGATGCACATCTGGAGGCATTCTGTAATCTCTGGTCCTTCAAAGTGTGGATTGAAACACAGAAATTGCCTCGGGATTGAATACAACAGGCACCATGCGCACTTTCCTCCATGGGAGTAATGTCTCAAACAGTCTACGCTTTGATCGTTCCCTGGAAGTCCAGTAGTAGTTACCGATGCACATCTGGAGTCATTCTGTAATCTGTGGACCATCAGAGTGTTGATGAAACACAGAAATTGCATCGGGATTGAATACAACAGTCACCATGCACACTTCCTTCCATAAAAGTAATGTCTCAAACAGTCTACGCTTTGATCATTCCCTGGAAGACCAGTAGTAGTTTCCGATGCACATCTGGAAGCATTCTGTAATCTGTGGACTATCTGAGTGTTGATGAAACACAGAAATTGCATCGGAATTGAATATAACAGTCAGCATTCGCAATTTCCTCCATTGTAGTAATGTCTCTAACAGTCTACGCTTTGATTATTCCCTGGAAGGCCAGTAGTAGTTTCCGATGCATATCTGGATGCATTCTGTAATCTGTGGACTATCTGAGTGTTGATGAAACACAGAAATTGCATCGGAATTGAATATAACAGTCACCATGCGCACTTTCCTGCATGGGAGTAACCCTGAGAGCGTCTACGCTTTGATCGTTCCCTAGAAGACCAGTAGTAGTTTCCGATGCACATCTGGAGGCATTCTGTAATCTGTGGACTATCAGAGTGTTGATGAAACACAGATATTGCATCGGGATTCAATACAACAGTCACCATGCGCACTTTCCTCCAAGGGAGCAGTGTCTCAAACAGTCTACGCTTTGATCGTTCCCTGGAAGACCAGTAGTAGTTTCCGAAGCACATCTGGATGCAATCTGTTGTCTGTGGACTATCAGAGTGTTGATGAAACACAGAAATTGCAAAGGGATTGAATACAACAGTCACCATGCGCTCTTTCCTCCATGGGAGTAAAGTCTCTAACAGTCTACGCATTGATCTTTCCCTGGAAGACCTGTGGTAGTTTCCGATGCACATCTCGAGGCTTTGTGTAATCTGTGGACTATCAGAGCGTTGATGAAACACAGAAATTGCATCGGGATTGAATACAACAGTCACCATGCGCACATTCCTCCATGGGGGTACTTCTCAAACAGTCTACGCTTTCATCGTTCCCTGGAAGACCAGTAGCAGTTTCCGATGCTCATCTGGAATCAATCTGTAATCATTGGACCTTCAAAGTGTGGATTGAAACACAGAAATTGCCTCGGGATTGAATACAACAGTCACTATGCACACTTTCCTCCATGGAAGTAATGTCTCTAACAGTCTACGCTTTTTTCGTTCCCTGGAAGACCAGTAGTAGTTTCCGAAGCACATCTGGAAGCAATCTGTTACCTGTGGACTATCAGAGTGTTAATGAAACACAGAAATTGCATCGGGACTGAATACAACAGTCACCATGCGCACTTTCCTCCATGAGGGTTATTCTCAAACAGTCTACGCTTTCATTGTTCCCTGGAAGACCAGTAGTAGTTTCCGATGCACATCTGGAATCATTCTGTAATCTGTGGACCTTCAAAGTGTGGATTGAAGAACAGAAATTGCCTCGGGATTGAATACAACAGTCACAATGCACACTTTCCTCCATAAAAGTAAAGTCTCAAACAGTCTACGCTTTGATCATTCCCTGGAAGACCAGTAGTAGTTTCCGATGCACATCTGGAAGCATTCTGTATTCTGTGGACTATCTGAGTGTTCGATGAGATTTCGGGATTGCAGCCGGATCACGTTGACTTCTTGCCACGATATTTCGGCTGGCAATCGTCCAGCCATCTTCAGGTGAGTGTGCGTCACTGGAGACTGCAAGTTCCGGGAGTCAGCTTTATAGCAAAAAATTGGCGCGAAAACGCATGCGCATTGGCCACCGTCACAGGAGCGTCCTCTGTCGAAGTCCGCGCCCTCTGGAGCTACTGTTCTATCTTTGGAGCGCAGGCACATGCGTAAAGGTGTAAACTACATGTCCGCCCTCTGTCGGAATGCGCGCCCGCGTCGCTAAAAACAGACGTCAGTTGTCGCTAGACGTGTCATTTAGAATAAACCGTCTTCTCTCAGAGGAAATTAGAGAGATCACCGGGTCCCAAGCCTTGTCCAGTTGAAAACCGCCGTCACGATTTATAAGATTTTGCGCTAGGCGTATCTCCACAGATTCTTTAATAACGGAATCCCAAAAAGTTTTCGCTGGGGCCAAGATTTTCGTGGCCGAAAATTCCATAGCGTGTCCTGTGGTAATACAATGCTCAGCTACGGCCGACTTACTGGGCTGCAAAAGGCGAGTGTGGCGTTCGTGTTCAACGCACCTTTCATGTACTGTGCGCGTCGTCTGACCGATGTAAGCTTTGCCACACTGGCAAGGAATTTTATAGATTCCGGCCTTCCGCAGACCCAGATCGTCCTTTACCGAACCGAGAAGGGCACTAATCTTCGCCGGTGGCCGGAAGATTACTTTTACTTGATGTTTCCTTAGGATCCTGCCTATTTTAGATGAAAGGTTGCCGGCGTATGGAAGGAACGCCCTGGACCTGAAAAGCTCCTTATCTTCTTGATGTGAGTGGTCACGTTTCTTCCTTTTTAGCGCTGCTCTAATCTGATGTGGAGAGTAACCATTACCTCTGAACACCGACTCTAAATGTTCCAGCTCCTTTGTAAGGCTGTCTCCATCAGAAACAACATGAGCCCGGTGCACCAACGTTCTAAGGACACCAGTAGTTTGTGAAGGATGATGACAACTCGACGCTTGCAGGTAGAGGTCCGTATGTGTGGGCTTACGGTAGACAGAATGCCCTAATGACCCGTCCACTCTCTTGGTAACCAAGACGTCCAAAAACGGCAAGCAACCATCCTTCTCTATTTCCATCGTGAACTGGATGTTATTGTGGATTGCATTCAGATGCTGCAAGAACCGTGACAGTTCTTCTTCACCATGGGGCCACACTACAAAAGTGTCATCTACGTACCGCCAGAATACACTCGGTTTAAGTTCTGCCGAATCTAGTGCCCTTTCCTCAAAGTCTTCCATAAAAAAGTTTGCTACCAAAGGCGAGAGAGGACTTCCCATGGCAACACCGTCAGTCTGCTCAAAATACTCGTTATTAAATAAAAAGTAGGTTGAGGAAAGGACGTGATGGAAAAGTGCTGTTATGTCGGCCGTGAACTTATTGCTGATGAGAGACAAAGAGTCCATAAGAGGAACCTTAGTGAAAAGTGAGATGACGTCGAAGCTGACTAGTAAGTCAGTTTCACTGAGCCGAAGTGACTTTAGTCTACTAATAAAGTCAGCCGAATTGCGAACATGATGCGCACACTTCCCCACAAAAGGTCTCAGTAGAGAGGCGAGATGTGTCGCCAAATCATACGTGGGGGCGTCGATATTACTGACGATCGGCCGTAAAGGAACCTCTTTCTTATGGATCTTCGGAAGATCGTGGCAAGAAGTCAACGTGATCCGGCTGCAATCCCGAAATCTCATCGAATACTCAGTACGCCGGGAAAACTTCAAGAATCACATCAGATACCTCTTCGGGGAGGCGATGGCATTACAAATCCAGAGGTTGGACAAGCTACGCAATAAGCGAGCGAGACTGTTAAGTTCTCTGTGTTTTTTACTGAAGTGTCGGGACAATGGCCTTATACCGAAGTTTGCCAGAGTGAGGCATTTTATCCAGACCGCCGCTGCAAAATTCATTACACGAAAGGCGAGCTTGGCATTAGTGAAGGAGAGGATCCGGTTTACTCGGCGTGAACTGGACGCCATATCGAAACAGCTGTTTCATCTGCATATGGAGATTGCATCCAGCCTGCCATCACTTTCCTGGGCATGGGTCGATGGCGTGACCTGGGCTAAATCGGACTGGGTTCATAAAGAATCTACATCAAGACAGGTTTCGAAGTTCACCCGGCTGTCAGCAACGTTACCGCAAGAAGATGCTTTACGACGCTCCGTGGTCAATTTAACGGATAAAGTTTTGGACAACGTAACACTGTCTGTGCTTGGGAAAGGCCTGAACTTCGCTCCTACGCCGAGGACCCTGCCTTTAACTGATTTTATTAGTGCTGTTGAGGAAGCTGTAAGACCTCTTCCTAGTGATGCTGCAGAAGAAATTAGACGTGAAACCTGCCGTGCACTCACGAAAGCTCCACGTCAGAAGAGCAACATTTCTGCCATGGAAAGGGCCGCATTACGAAAGCTACGAGAAGATCCTCATACAGTGATCTTACCAGCGGATAAGGGAAACGCTACAGTGCTTTTGCCACGTGAGGTCTATAATCAGAAGATTTACAACTTGCTGAATGAACCAATGTATCGGAAGATTGGCAAAGACCCCACAGCGAAAGTGGAAAGGAAAACATCAGCACTGCTGAATTCTTCTTCTATTCCGCAAGAAGTGGCGAAAAGACTAAGACCTCACAGTTCTGTGCCACCCAGGTTATACGGTCTTCCGAAGATCCATAAGAAAGAGGTTCCTTTACGGCCGATCGTCAGTAATATCGACGCCCCCACGTATGATTTGGCGACACATCTCGCCTCTCTACTGAGACCTTTTGTGGGGAAGTGTGCGCATCATGTTCGCAATTCGGCTGACTTTATTAGTAGACTAAAGTCACTTCGGCTCAGTGAAACTGACTTACTAGTCAGCTTCGACGTCATCTCACTTTTCACTAAGGTTCCTCTTATGGACTCTTTGTCTCTCATCAGCAATAAGTTCACGGCCGACATAACAGCACTTTTCCATCACGTCCTTTCCTCAACCTACTTTTTATTTAATAACGAGTATTTTGAGCAGACTGACGGTGTTGCCATGGGAAGTCCTCTCTCGCCTTTGGTAGCAAACTTTTTTATGGAAGACTTTGAGGAAAGGGCACTAGATTCGGCAGAACTTAAACCGAGTGTATTCTGGCGGTACGTAGATGACACTTTTGTAGTGTGGCCCCATGGTGAAGAAGAACTGTCACGGTTCTTGCAGCATCTGAATGCAATCCACAATAACATCCAGTTCACGATGGAAATAGAGAAGGATGGTTGCTTGCCGTTTTTGGACGTCTTGGTTACCAAGAGAGTGGACGGGTCATTAGGGCATTCTGTCTACCGTAAGCCCACACATACGGACCTCTACCTGCAAGCGTCGAGTTGTCATCATCCTTCACAAACTACTGGTGTCCTTAGAACGTTGGTGCACCGGGCTCATGTTGTTTCTGATGGAGACAGCCTTACAAAGGAGCTGGAACATTTAGAGTCGGTGTTCAGAGGTAATGGTTACTCTCCACATCAGATTAGAGCAGCGCTAAAAAGGAAGAAACGTGACCACTCACATCAAGAAGATAAGGAGCTTTTCAGGTCCAGGGCGTTCCTTCCATACGCCGGCAACCTTTCATCTAAAATAGGCAGGATCCTAAGGAAACATCAAGTAAAAGTAATCTTCCGGCCACCGGCGAAGATTAGTGCCCTTCTCGGTTCGGTAAAGGACGATCTGGGTCTGCGGAAGGCCGGAATCTATAAAATTCCTTGCCAGTGTGGCAAAGCTTACATCGGTCAGACGACGCGCACAGTACATGAAAGGTGCGTTGAACACGAACGCCACACTCGCCTTTTGCAGCCCAGTAAGTCGGCCGTAGCTGAGCATTGTATTACCACAGGACACGCTATGGAATTTTCGGCCACGAAAATCTTGGCCCCAGCGAAAACTTTTTGGGATTCCGTTATTAAAGAATCTGTGGAGATACGCCTAGCGCAAAATCTTATAAATCGTGACGGCGGTTTTCAACTGGACAAGGCTTGGGACCCGGTGATCTCTCTAATTTCCTCTGAGAGAAGACGGTTTATTCTAAATGACACGTCTAGCGACAACTGACGTCTGTTTTTAGCGACGCGGGCGCGCATTCCGACAGAGGGCGGACATTTAGTTTACACCTTTACGCATGTGCCTGCGCTCCAAAGATAGAACAGTAGCTCCAGAGGGCGCGGACTTCGACAGAGGACGCTCCTGTGACGGTGGCCAATGCGCATGCGTTTTCGCGCCAATTTTTTGCTATAAAGCTGACTCCCGGAACTTGCAGTCTCCAGTGACGCACACTCACCTGAAGATGGCTGGACGATTGCCAGCCGAAATATCGTGGCAAGAAGTCAACGTGATCCGGCTGCAATCCCGAAATCTCATCGAATACTCAGTACGCCGGGAAAACTTCAAGAATCACATCAGATACCTCTTCGGGGAGGCGATGGCATTACAAATCCAGAGGTTGGACAAGCTACGCAATAAGCGAGCGAGACTGTTAAGTTCTCTGTGTTTTTTACTGAAGTGTCGGGACAATGGCCTTATACCGAAGTTTGCCAGAGTGAGGCATTTTATCCAGACCGCCGCTGCAAAATTCATTACACGAAAGGCGAGCTTGGCATTAGTGAAGGAGAGGATCCGGTTTACTCGGCGTGAACTGGACGCCATATCGAAACAGCTGTTTCATCTGCATATGGAGATTGCATCCAGCCTGCCATCACTTTCCTGGGCATGGGTCGATGGCGTGACCTGGGCTAAATCGGACTGGGTTCATAAAGAATCTACATCAAGACAGGTTTCGAAGTTCACCCGGCTGTCAGCAACGTTACCGCAAGAAGATGCTTTACGACGCTCCGTGGTCAATTTAACGGATAAAGTTTTGGACAACGTAACACTGTCTGTGCTTGGGAAAGGCCTGAACTTCGCTCCTACGCCGAGGACCCTGCCTTTAACTGATTTTATTAGTGCTGTTGAGGAAGCTGTAAGACCTCTTCCTAGTGATGCTGCAGAAGAAATTAGACGTGAAACCTGCCGTGCACTCACGAAAGCTCCACGTCAGAAGAGCAACATTTCTGCCATGGAAAGGGCCGCATTACGAAAGCTACGAGAAGATCCTCATACAGTGATCTTACCAGCGGATAAGGGAAACGCTACAGTGCTTTTGCCACGTGAGGTCTATAATCAGAAGATTTACAACTTGCTGAATGAACCAATGTATCGGAAGATTGGCAAAGACCCCACAGCGAAAGTGGAAAGGAAAACATCAGCACTGCTGAATTCTTCTTCTATTCCGCAAGAAGTGGCGAAAAGACTAAGACCTCACAGTTCTGTGCCACCCAGGTTATACGGTCTTCCGAAGATCCATAAGAAAGAGGTTCCTTTACGGCCGATCGTCAGTAATATCGACGCCCCCACGTATGATTTGGCGACACATCTCGCCTCTCTACTGAGACCTTTTGTGGGGAAGTGTGCGCATCATGTTCGCAATTCGGCTGACTTTATTAGTAGACTAAAGTCACTTCGGCTCAGTGAAACTGACTTACTAGTCAGCTTCGACGTCATCTCACTTTTCACTAAGGTTCCTCTTATGGACTCTTTGTCTCTCATCAGCAATAAGTTCACGGCCGACATAACAGCACTTTTCCATCACGTCCTTTCCTCAACCTACTTTTTATTTAATAACGAGTATTTTGAGCAGACTGACGGTGTTGCCATGGGAAGTCCTCTCTCGCCTTTGGTAGCAAACTTTTTTATGGAAGACTTTGAGGAAAGGGCACTAGATTCGGCAGAACTTAAACCGAGTGTATTCTGGCGGTACGTAGATGACACTTTTGTAGTGTGGCCCCATGGTGAAGAAGAACTGTCACGGTTCTTGCAGCATCTGAATGCAATCCACAATAACATCCAGTTCACGATGGAAATAGAGAAGGATGGTTGCTTGCCGTTTTTGGACGTCTTGGTTACCAAGAGAGTGGACGGGTCATTAGGGCATTCTGTCTACCGTAAGCCCACACATACGGACCTCTACCTGCAAGCGTCGAGTTGTCATCATCCTTCACAAACTACTGGTGTCCTTAGAACGTTGGTGCACCGGGCTCATGTTGTTTCTGATGGAGACAGCCTTACAAAGGAGCTGGAACATTTAGAGTCGGTGTTCAGAGGTAATGGTTACTCTCCACATCAGATTAGAGCAGCGCTAAAAAGGAAGAAACGTGACCACTCACATCAAGAAGATAAGGAGCTTTTCAGGTCCAGGGCGTTCCTTCCATACGCCGGCAACCTTTCATCTAAAATAGGCAGGATCCTAAGGAAACATCAAGTAAAAGTAATCTTCCGGCCACCGGCGAAGATTAGTGCCCTTCTCGGTTCGGTAAAGGACGATCTGGGTCTGCGGAAGGCCGGAATCTATAAAATTCCTTGCCAGTGTGGCAAAGCTTACATCGGTCAGACGACGCGCACAGTACATGAAAGGTGCGTTGAACACGAACGCCACACTCGCCTTTTGCAGCCCAGTAAGTCGGCCGTAGCTGAGCATTGTATTACCACAGGACACGCTATGGAATTTTCGGCCACGAAAATCTTGGCCCCAGCGAAAACTTTTTGGGATTCCGTTATTAAAGAATCTGTGGAGATACGCCTAGCGCAAAATCTTATAAATCGTGACGGCGGTTTTCAACTGGACAAGGCTTGGGACCCGGTGATCTCTCTAATTTCCTCTGAGAGAAGACGGTTTATTCTAAATGACACGTCTAGCGACAACTGACGTCTGTTTTTAGCGACGCGGGCGCGCATTCCGACAGAGGGCGGACATGTAGTTTACACCTTTACGCATGTGCCTGCGCTCCAAAGATAGAACAGTAGCTCCAGAGGGCGCGGACTTCGACAGAGGACGCTCCTGTGACGGTGGCCAATGCGCATGCGTTTTCGCGCCAATTTTTTGCTATAAAGCTGACTCCCGGAACTTGCAGTCTCCAGTGACGCACACTCACCTGAAGATGGCTGGACGATTGCCAGCCGAAATATCGTGGCAAGAAGTCAACGTGATCCGGCTGCAATCCCGAAATCTCATCGAATACTCAGTACGCCGGGAAAACTTCAAGAATCACATCAGATACCTCTTCGGGGAGGCGATGGCATTACAAATCCAGAGGTTGGACAAGCTACGCAATAAGCGAGCGAGACTGTTAAGTTCTCTGTGTTTTTTACTGAAGTGTCGGGACAATGGCCTTATACCGAAGTTTGCCAGAGTGAGGCATTTTATCCAGACCGCCGCTGCAAAATTCATTACACGAAAGGCGAGCTTGGCATTAGTGAAGGAGAGGATCCGGTTTACTCGGCGTGAACTGGACGCCATATCGAAACAGCTGTTTCATCTGCATATGGAGATTGCATCCAGCCTGCCATCACTTTCCTGGGCATGGGTCGATGGCGTGACCTGGGCTAAATCGGACTGGGTTCATAAAGAATCTACATCAAGACAGGTTTCGAAGTTCACCCGGCTGTCAGCAACGTTACCGCAAGAAGATGCTTTACGACGCTCCGTGGTCAATTTAACGGATAAAGTTTTGGACAACGTAACACTGTCTGTGCTTGGGAAAGGCCTGAACTTCGCTCCTACGCCGAGGACCCTGCCTTTAACTGATTTTATTAGTGCTGTTGAGGAAGCTGTAAGACCTCTTCCTAGTGATGCTGCAGAAGAAATTAGACGTGAAACCTGCCGTGCACTCACGAAAGCTCCACGTCAGAAGAGCAACATTTCTGCCATGGAAAGGGCCGCATTACGAAAGCTACGAGAAGATCCTCATACAGTGATCTTACCAGCGGATAAGGGAAACGCTACAGTGCTTTTGCCACGTGAGGTCTATAATCAGAAGATTTACAACTTGCTGAATGAACCAATGTATCGGAAGATTGGCAAAGACCCCACAGCGAAAGTGGAAAGGAAAACATCAGCACTGCTGAATTCTTCTTCTATTCCGCAAGAAGTGGCGAAAAGACTAAGACCTCACAGTTCTGTGCCACCCAGGTTATACGGTCTTCCGAAGATCCATAAGAAAGAGGTTCCTTTACGGCCGATCGTCAGTAATATCGACGCCCCCACGTATGATTTGGCGACACATCTCGCCTCTCTACTGAGACCTTTTGTGGGGAAGTGTGCGCATCATGTTCGCAATTCGGCTGACTTTATTAGTAGACTAAAGTCACTTCGGCTCAGTGAAACTGACTTACTAGTCAGCTTCGACGTCATCTCACTTTTCACTAAGGTTCCTCTTATGGACTCTTTGTCTCTCATCAGCAATAAGTTCACGGCCGACATAACAGCACTTTTCCATCACGTCCTTTCCTCAACCTACTTTTTATTTAATAACGAGTATTTTGAGCAGACTGACGGTGTTGCCATGGGAAGTCCTCTCTCGCCTTTGGTAGCAAACTTTTTTATGGAAGACTTTGAGGAAAAGGCACTAGATTCGGCAGAACTTAAACCGAGTGTATTCTGGCGGTACGTAGATGACACTTTTGTAGTGTGGCCCCATGGTGAAGAAGAACTGTCACGGTTCTTGCAGCATCTGAATGCAATCCACAATAACATCCAGTTCACGATGGAAATAGAGAAGGATGGTTGCTTGCCGTTTTTGGACGTCTTGGTTACCAAGAGAGTGGACGGGTCATTAGGGCATTCTGTCTACCGTAAGCCCACACATACGGACCTCTACCTGCAAGCGTCGAGTTGTCATCATCCTTCACAAACTACTGGTGTCCTTAGAACGTTGGTGCACCGGGCTCATGTTGTTTCTGATGGAGACAGCCTTACAAAGGAGCTGGAACATTTAGAGTCGGTGTTCAGAGGTAATGGTTACTCTCCACATCAGATTAGAGCAGCGCTAAAAAGGAAGAAACGTGACCACTCACATCAAGAAGATAAGGAGCTTTTCAGGTCCAGGGCGTTCCTTCCATACGCCGGCAACCTTTCATCTAAAATAGGCAGGATCCTAAGGAAACATCAAGTAAAAGTAATCTTCCGGCCACCGGCGAAGATTAGTGCCCTTCTCGGTTCGGTAAAGGACGATCTGGGTCTGCGGAAGGCCGGAATCTATAAAATTCCTTGCCAGTGTGGCAAAGCTTACATCGGTCAGACGACGCGCACAGTACATGAAAGGTGCGTTGAACACGAACGCCACACTCGCCTTTTGCAGCCCAGTAAGTCGGCCGTAGCTGAGCATTGTATTACCACAGGACACGCTATGGAATTTTCGGCCACGAAAATCTTGGCCCCAGCGAAAACTTTTTGGGATTCCGTTATTAAAGAATCTGTGGAGATACGCCTAGCGCAAAATCTTATAAATCGTGACGGCGGTTTTCAACTGGACAAGGCTTGGGACCCGGTGATCTCTCTAATTTCCTCTGAGAGAAGACGGTTTATTCTAAATGACACGTCTAGCGACAACTGACGTCTGTTTTTAGCGACGCGGGCGCGCATTCCGACAGAGGGCGGACATTTAGTTTACACCTTTACGCATGTGCCTGCGCTCCAAAGATAGAACAGTAGCTCCAGAGGGCGCGGACTTCGACAGAGGACGCTCCTGTGACGGTGGCCAATGCGCATGCGTTTTCGCGCCAATTTTTTGCTATAAAGCTGACTCCCGGAACTTGCAGTCTCCAGTGACGCACACTCACCTGAAGATGGCTGGACGATTGCCAGCCGAAATATCGTGGCAAGAAGTCAACGTGATCCGGCTGCAATCCCGAAATCTCATCGAATACTCAGTACGCCGGGAAAACTTCAAGAATCACATCAGATACCTCTTCGGGGAGGCGATGGCATTACAAATCCAGAGGTTGGACAAGCTACGCAATAAGCGAGCGAGACTGTTAAGTTCTCTGTGTTTTTTACTGAAGTGTCGGGACAATGGCCTTATACCGAAGTTTGCCAGAGTGAGGCATTTTATCCAGACCGCCGCTGCAAAATTCATTACACGAAAGGCGAGCTTGGCATTAGTGAAGGAGAGGATCCGGTTTACTCGGCGTGAACTGGACGCCATATCGAAACAGCTGTTTCATCTGCATATGGAGATTGCATCCAGCCTGCCATCACTTTCCTGGGCATGGGTCGATGGCGTGACCTGGGCTAAATCGGACTGGGTTCATAAAGAATCTACATCAAGACAGGTTTCGAAGTTCACCCGGCTGTCAGCAACGTTACCGCAAGAAGATGCTTTACGACGCTCCGTGGTCAATTTAACGGATAAAGTTTTGGACAACGTAACACTGTCTGTGCTTGGGAAAGGCCTGAACTTCGCTCCTACGCCGAGGACCCTGCCTTTAACTGATTTTATTAGTGCTGTTGAGGAAGCTGTAAGACCTCTTCCTAGTGATGCTGCAGAAGAAATTAGACGTGAAACCTGCCGTGCACTCACGAAAGCTCCACGTCAGAAGAGCAACATTTCTGCCATGGAAAGGGCCGCATTACGAAAGCTACGAGAAGATCCTCATACAGTGATCTTACCAGCGGATAAGGGAAACGCTACAGTGCTTTTGCCACGTGAGGTCTATAATCAGAAGATTTACAACTTGCTGAATGAACCAATGTATCGGAAGATTGGCAAAGACCCCACAGCGAAAGTGGAAAGGAAAACATCAGCACTGCTGAATTCTTCTTCTATTCCGCAAGAAGTGGCGAAAAGACTAAGACCTCACAGTTCTGTGCCACCCAGGTTATACGGTCTTCCGAAGATCCATAAGAAAGAGGTTCCTTTACGGCCGATCGTCAGTAATATCGACGCCCCCACGTATGATTTGGCGACACATCTCGCCTCTCTACTGAGACCTTTTGTGGGGAAGTGTGCGCATCATGTTCGCAATTCGGCTGACTTTATTAGTAGACTAAAGTCACTTCGGCTCAGTGAAACTGACTTACTAGTCAGCTTCGACGTCATCTCACTTTTCACTAAGGTTCCTCTTATGGACTCTTTGTCTCTCATCAGCAATAAGTTCACGGCCGACATAACAGCACTTTTCCATCACGTCCTTTCCTCAACCTACTTTTTATTTAATAACGAGTATTTTGAGCAGACTGACGGTGTTGCCATGGGAAGTCCTCTCTCGCCTTTGGTAGCAAACTTTTTTATGGAAGACTTTGAGGAAAGGGCACTAGATTCGGCAGAACTTAAACCGAGTGTATTCTGGCGGTACGTAGATGACACTTTTGTAGTGTGGCCCCATGGTGAAGAAGAACTGTCACGGTTCTTGCAGCATCTGAATGCAATCCACAATAACATCCAGTTCACGATGGAAATAGAGAAGGATGGTTGCTTGCCGTTTTTGGACGTCTTGGTTACCAAGAGAGTGGACGGGTCATTAGGGCATTCTGTCTACCGTAAGCCCACACATACGGACCTCTACCTGCAAGCGTCGAGTTGTCATCATCCTTCACAAACTACTGGTGTCCTTAGAACGTTGGTGCACCGGGCTCATGTTGTTTCTGATGGAGACAGCCTTACAAAGGAGCTGGAACATTTAGAGTCGGTGTTCAGAGGTAATGGTTACTCTCCACATCAGATTAGAGCAGCGCTAAAAAGGAAGAAACGTGACCACTCACATCAAGAAGATAAGGAGCTTTTCAGGTCCAGGGCGTTCCTTCCATACGCCGGCAACCTTTCATCTAAAATAGGCAGGATCCTAAGGAAACATCAAGTAAAAGTAATCTTCCGGCCACCGGCGAAGATTAGTGCCCTTCTCGGTTCGGTAAAGGACGATCTGGGTCTGCGGAAGGCCGGAATCTATAAAATTCCTTGCCAGTGTGGCAAAGCTTACATCGGTCAGACGACGCGCACAGTACATGAAAGGTGCGTTGAACACGAACGCCACACTCGCCTTTTGCAGCCCAGTAAGTCGGCCGTAGCTGAGCATTGTATTACCACAGGACACGCTATGGAATTTTCGGCCACGAAAATCTTGGCCCCAGCGAAAACTTTTTGGGATTCCGTTATTAAAGAATCTGTGGAGATACGCCTAGCGCAAAATCTTATAAATCGTGACGGCGGTTTTCAACTGGACAAGGCTTGGGACCCGGTGATCTCTCTAATTTCCTCTGAGAGAAGACGGTTTATTCTAAATGACACGTCTAGCGACAACTGACGTCTGTTTTTAGCGACGCGGGCGCGCATTCCGACAGAGGGCGGACATGTAGTTTACACCTTTACGCATGTGCCTGCGCTCCAAAGATAGAACAGTAGCTCCAGAGGGCGCGGACTTCGACAGAGGACGCTCCTGTGACGGTGGCCAATGCGCATGCGTTTTCGCGCCAATTTTTTGCTATAAAGCTGACTCCCGGAACTTGCAGTCTCCAGTGACGCACACTCACCTGAAGATGGCTGGACGATTGCCAGCCGAAATATCGTGGCAAGAAGTCAACGTGATCCGGCTGCAATCCCGAAATCTCATCGAATACTCAGTACGCCGGGAAAACTTCAAGAATCATATCTGAGTGTTGATGAAACACAGAAATTGCATCGGAATTGAATATAACAGTCACCATGCGCACTTTCCTAAAAGAAAGCAGTGTCTCAAACAGTCTACGCTTTGATCGTTCCCTGGAAGACCAGTAGTAGTTTCCGATACACACCTGGAGTCATTCTGTGATCTGTGGACCTTCAAAGTGTTGATGAAACACAGTAATTGCATCGGGATTGAATACTACAGTCACCATGCGACTTTCCTCCATGGTAGTAATGTCTCAAAGACTCTACGCTTTGATCGTTCCCTGGAAGACCGGTGTTAGTTTCCGATGCACATCTGGAGGCATTCTGTAATCTGTGGACTATCTGAGTGTTGAAGAAACACAGAAATTGCATCGGAATTGAATATTACAATCACCATGCGAACTTTCCTCCATGGGAGTAACCCTGACACAGGGTACGTTTTGATCGTTCCCTAGAAGACCAGTAGTAGTTTCCGATGCACATCTGGAGGCATTCTGTAATCTGTGGACTATCAGAGTGTTGATGAAACACAGATATTGCATCGGGATTCAATACAACAGTCACCATGCGCACTTTCCTCCAAGGGAGCAGTGTCTCAAACAGTCTACGCTTTGATCGTTCCCTGGAAGGCCAGTAGTAGTTTCCGATGCACATCTAGAGGCATTCTGTAACCTGTGGACCTTCAAGGTGTTGATGAAACACAGAACATGCATCGGGATTGAATACAACTGTCACCATGCGCACTTACCTCCATGGGAGTAATGTCTCAAACAGTCTACGCTTTGATCGTTCCCTGGAAGACCAGCAGTAGTTTCCGATGCACATTTGGAGGCAGTCTGTAATCTGTGGTCTATCAGACTGTTGATGAAACACAGATATTGCATCGCGATTGACTACAGTCACCAAGTGCACTTACCTCCGTGGGAGTAATGTCTCAAACAGTCTACGCTTTAATCGTTCCCTGGAAGACCAGTAGTAGTTTCCGAAGCACATCTGGAGGCATTCTGTAATCTGTGGACTATCAGAGTGTTGATGAAACACACAAATAACATCGGGATTGTATACAACAGTCACCATGCGCACCTTCCTCCGTGGGAGTAATGTCTCAAACAGTCTACGCTTTGATCGTTCGCTGGAAGACCAGTAGTAGTTGCGATGCACGTCTCGTGGCAGTCTGTAATCTGTATACTATCAGAGTGTTGACGAAACACAGATATTGCATCGGGATTGAATTCAACAGTCACCATGCGCACTTTCCTCCGTGGGAGTAATGTCTCAAACAGTCTACGCTTTAATCGTTCCCTAGAAGACCAGTAGTAGTTTCCGATGCACATCTGGAGGCATTCTGTAATCTGTGGACCTTCAAAGTGTTGATGAAACAAAATAATTGCATCGGGATTGAATACAACAGTCACCATGCGCACTTTCCTCCATGGTAGTAATGTCTCAAACAGTCTACGCTTTGATCGTTTCCTGGAAGACCAGTAGTAGTTTCCGATGCACATCTGGAGGCATTCGGTAATCGGTGGACTATCACACTGTTGTTGAAACACAGCAATTGCATCGGGATTGAATACAACAGTCACCATGCGCATTTCCTCCATGGGAGTAATGTCTCAAACAGTCTACGCTTTGATCGTTCCCTAGAAGACCAGTAGTAGTTTCCGATGCACATCTGGAGTTAATCTGTTATCTGTGGACTATCAGAGTGTTGATGTAACACAGAAATTGCATCGGGATTGAATACAACAGTCACCATGCACACTTTCTTCCATAAAAGTAATGTCTCAAACAGTCTGCGCTTTCATCATTAACTGGAAGACCAGTAGTAGTTTCCGATGCACATCTGGAAGCATTCTGTCATCTGTGGACTATCTGAGTGTTGATGAAACACAGAAATTGCATCGGAATTGAATATAACAGTCAGCATTCGCACTTTCCTCCATTGTAGTAATGTCTCTAACAGTCTACGCTTTGATTATTCTGTGGAAGACCAGTAGTAGTTTCCGATGCATATCTGGATGCTTTCTGTAATCTGTGGACTATCTGAGTGTTGATGAAACACAGAAATTGCATCGGAATTGAATAAAACAGTCACCATGCGCACTTTCCTCCATGGGAGTATCCCCGAAACAGTCTACGCTTTTATCGTTCCCTAGAAGACCAGTAGTAGTTTCCAATGCATATCTGGAGGCATTCTGTAATCTGTGGACTATCAGAGTGTTGACGAAACACAGATATTGCATCGGGATTCAATACAACAGTCACCATGCGCACTCTCCTCCAAGGGAGCAGTGTCTCAAACAGTCTATGCTTTGATCGTTCCCTGGAAGACCAGTAGTAGTTTCCGATGCACATATGGAGGCATTCTGTTATCTGTGGACATTCAAAGCTTTGATGAAACACAATAATTGCATCTGGATTGAATACCCAGTCACCATGCGCACTTTCCTCCACGGGAGTAATGTCTCAAACAGTCTACGCTTTGATCGTTTCCTGGAAGACCAGTAGTAGTTTCCGATGCACATCTGGATGCATTCTGTAATCTGTAGACTATCAGAGTGTTGATGAAACACAGAAATTGCATCGGGATTGAATACAACAGTCACCATGCGCATTTCCTCCATGGGAGTAATGTCTCAAACAGTCCACGCTTTGATCGCTCCCTGGAAGACCAGAAGTATTTTCCGATGCACATCTGGAGGCATTCTATTATCTGTGGACTATCAGACTGTTGATGAAACACAGAAATTGCATCGGGATTGAATACAACATTCACCAAGCGCACTTTCCTCCATGGGAGTAATGTCTCAAACAGTCTACGGTTTGATCGTTCACTGGAAGACCAGTAGTAGTTTCCGATGCAGGTCTCGTAGCATTCTGTAATTTGTGGACTATCAGAGTGTTGATGAAACACAGAAATTGCATCGGGATTTAATACAACAGTCACCATGCGCACTTTCCTCCATGGGAGTAATGTCTCAAACAGTGTACGCTTTGATCGTACCCTGGAAGACCAGTGTTGGTTTCCGATGCAAATCTGGAGGTATTCTGTAATCTGTAGACTATCAGAGTGTTGATGAAACATAGAAATTGCATCCGGATTGAATACCCAGACACCATGCGCACTTTCCTCCATGGGAGTATTGTCTCAAACAGTCTACGCTTTGATCATTCCCTGGAAGACCAGTAGTAGTTTCCGATGCACATCTGGAAGCATTCTGTAATCTGTGGACTATCTGAGTGTTGATGAAACACAGATATTACATCGTTATTGAATATAACTGCCACTATGCGCACTTTCCTCCATGGGAGTAACCCCAAAACAGTCTACGCTTTGATCGTTCCCTAGAAGACCAGTAGTAGTTTCCGATGCACATCTGGAGGCATTCTGTAATCTGTGGATTATCAGAGTGTTGATGAAAGACAGATATTGCATCGGGATTCAATACAACAGTCACCATGCGCACTTTCCTCCAAGGGAGCAGTGTCTCAAACAGTCTACGCTTTGATCGTTCCCTGGAAGACCAGTAGTAGTTTCCGATGCACATCTGGAGGCATTCTGTAATCGGTGGACTATCAGACTGTTGTTGAAACACAGCAATTGCATCGGGATTGAATACAACAGTCACCATGCGCACCTTTCACAATGGGAGTAATGTCTCAAAGTCTTTACGCTTTGATCGTCCCCTGGAAGACCAGTAGTAGTTTCCGATGCACATCTGGTGGCATTTTGTAACCTGTCGACTGTTTGAGTGTTGGTGAAACACAGAAATTGCATCGGGATTGAATACAACAGTCACCATGCACACTTTCTTCCATAAAAGTAATGTCTCAAACAGTCTACGCTTTGATCATTCCCTGGAAGACTAGTAGTAGTTTCCGATGCATATCTGGATGCATTCTGTAATCTGTGGACTATCTGAGTGTTGATGAAACACAGAAATTGCATCGGAATTGAATATAACAGTCACCATGCGCACTTTCCTCCATGGGAGTAACCCTGAAACAGTCTACGCTTTGATCGTTCCCTAGAAGGCCAGTAGTAGTTTCCGATGCATATCTGGAGGTATTCTGTAATCTGTGGACTATCAGAGTGTTGACGAAACACAGATATTGCATCGGGATTCAATACAACAGTCACCATGCGCACTCTCCTCCAAGGGAGCAGTGTCTCAAACAGTCTACGCATTGATCTCTCCCTGGAAGACCAGTAGTAGTTTCCGAAGCACATCTGGAGGCATTCTGTAATCTGTGTACTATCAGAGTATTGATGAAACACAGAGATTGCATCGGGATTGAATACAACAGTCACCATGCGCACTTTCCTCCATGGATGTAATTCTCAAACAGTCTACGCTTTGATCGTTCCCTGGAAGACCAGTAGTAGTTTCCGATGCACATCTGGAGGCATTCTGTAATCAGTGGATTATCAGAGTGTTGATGAAAGACAGATATTGCATCGGGATTCAATACAACAGTCACCAAGCGCACTTTCCTCCAAGGGAGCAGTGTCTCAAACAGTCTACGCTTTGATCGTTCCCTGGAAGACCAGTAGTAGTTTCCGATGCACATATGGAGGCATTCTGTTATCTGTGGACCTTCAAAGTGTTGATGAAACACAATAATTGCATCTGGATTGAATACCCAGTTACCATGCACACTTTCCTCCACGGGAGTAATGTCTCAAACAGTCTACGCTTTGATCGTTTCCTGGAAGACCAGTAGTAGTTTCCGATGCACATCTGGATGCATTCTGTAATCTGTAGACTATCAGAGTGTTGATGAAACACAGAAATTGCATCGCGATTGAATACAACAGTCACCATGCGCATTTCCTCCATGGGAGTAATATCTCAAACAGTCTACGCTTTGATCGCTCCCTGGAAGACCAGAAGTAGTTTCCGATGCACATCTGGAGGCATTCTATAATCTGTGGACTATCAGACTGTTGATGAAACACAGAAATTGCATCGGGATTGAATACAACATTCACCAAGCGCACTTTCCTCCATGGGAGTAATGTTTCAAACAGTCTACGGTTTGATCGTTCACTGGAAGACCAGTAGTAGTTTCCGATGCAGGTCTCGTGGCATTCTGTAATCTGTGGACTATCAGAGTGTTGATGAAACACAGATATTGCATCGGGATTTAATACAACATTCACCATGCGCACTTTCCTCCATGGGAGTAATGTCTCAAACAGTCTACGCTTTGATCGTTACCTGGAAGACCAGTAGTACTTACCGATGCACATCTGGAAGCATTCTGTAAACTGTGGACTATCAGAGGGTTGATGAAACACAGATATTGCGCCGGGATTGAATACAACAGTCACCATGCGCACTTTCCTCCATGGAAGTAATGTCTCAAACTGTCTACGCTTTGATCGTTCCCTTGAAGACCAGTATTAGTTTCCGATGCACATCTGGAGGCATTCTGTAATCTGTGGACTATCAGAGTGTTGATGGAACACAGAAATGGCATCGGATTCAATACAAAAGTCACCATGCGCACTTTCCTCCATGCGAACAGTGTCTCAAACAGTCTACGCTTTGATCGTTCCCCGGCAGACCAGTAGTAGCTTCCGATGCGCATATGGTGGCATTCTGTAATCTGTGGACTATCAGAGTGTTGATGAAACACAGAAATTGCATCGGGATTGAATACAACAGTCATCATGCGCACTTTCCTCCATGGTAGTAATGTCTCAAACAGTCTACGCTTTGATAGTTCCCTGGAAGACCAGTGTTTGTTTCCGATGCACATCTGGAGGCATTCTGTAATCTGTGGACTATCAGAGTGTTGATGAAACACAGAAATTGCATCGGGATTTAATACAACAGTTACCATGCACACTTTCCTCCATCAACATAATGTCTCGAACAGTCTACACTTTGATCATTCCCTGGAAGACCAGTAGTAGTCTCCGATGCACATCTGGAGGCATTCTGTAATCTGTAGACTATCTGAGTGTTAATGAAACACAGAAATTGCGACAGGATTGAATACAACAGTCACCATGCGCACTTTCCTCCATGGGAGCAACGTCTCAAACAGCCTACCCTTTGATCGTTTCCTGGAAAACCAGTAGTAGTTTCCGATGCACATCTGGAGGCATTCTGTAATCGGTGGACTATCAGACTGTTGTTGAAACACGGAAATTACATCGGGACTGAATACAACAGTCACCATGCGAACCTCTCACAATGGGAGTAATGTCTCAAAGTCTTTACGCTTTGATCGTCCCCTGGAAGACCAGTAGTAGTTTCAAATGCACATCTGGAGGCAATCTGTTTTCTGTGGACTATCAGAGTGTTGATGAAACACAGATATTGCATCGGGATTGAATGCAACAGTCACCATGCGCACTTTCGTCCATGGGGACAATTCTCAAACAGTCTACGCTTTGATCGTTCCCTTGAAGACCAGTAGTAGTTTCCGATGCACATCTGGAATCATTCTGTAATCTGTGGACTGTCTGAGTGTTGATGAAACACAGAAATTGCATCGGAATTGAATATAACAGTCAGCATTCGCACTTTCCTCCATTGTAGTAATGTCTCTAACAGTCTACGATTTGATTATTCCCTGGAAGACCAGTAGTAGTTTCCGATGCACATCTGGAAGCATTCTGTAATCTGTGGACTATCTGAGTGTTGATGAACCACAGAAATTGCATCGGATTTTAATATAACAGTCACCATGCGCACTTTCCTCCAAATTAGCAGTGTCTCAAACAGTCTACGCTTTGATCGTTCCCTGGAAGACCAGTAGTAGTTTCCGATGCACATATGGAGGCATTCTGTAATCTGTGGACCTTCAAAAGTGTTGATGAAACACAATAATTGCATCTGGATTGAATACCCAGTCACCATGAGCACTTTCCTCCACGGGAGTAATGTCTCAAACAGTCTACGATTTGATCGTTCCCTGGAAGACCAGTAGTAGTTTCCGATGCACATCTCGAGGCTTTCTGTAATCTGTGGACTATCAGAGTGTTGATGAAACACAGAAATTGCATCGGGATTTAGTACAACATTCACCATGAACACTTTCCTCCATGGGAATAATGTCACAAACAGTTCACGCTTTGATCGTTAGCTGGAAGCCAGTAGTAGTTTCTGATGCATATCTGGAGGCATTCTGTAATCTGTGGACTATCATAGTGTTGATGAAACACAGAAATTGCATCGGGATTGAATACAACAGTCACCATGCGCACTTTCCTCCATAAAAGTAATGTCTCAAACAGTCTACGCTTTGAACGTTCCCTGGAAGACCAGTAGTAGTTTCCGAAGCACATCTGGAGGCAATCTGTAATCTGTGGACTATCAGAGTGTTGATGAATCACATAAATTGCATCGAGATTAAATACAACATTCATCATGCGCACTCTCCTCCATGGGAGTAATGTCTCTAAAAGCCTACGCTTTGATCATTCCCTGGAAGACCAGTAGTAGTTTCCGATGCTCATCTGGAGGCACTCTGCAATCTGTGGTCTATCTGAGTGTTGATGAAACACAGAAATTGCGTCGGGATTTAATACAACAGTCACCATGAGCACTTTCCTCCATGGAAGTAATGTCTCAAACAGTCTACGCTTTGATCGTTCCCTCGAGCACCAGTAGTAGTTTCCGATGCCCATCTGGTCGCATTCTGCAATCTGTGGACTCTCAGAGTGTTGATGAAACACAGAAATTGCATCGGGATTGAATACAACGGTCACCATGCGCACTTTCCTCCATGGGAGTAATCTCTCAAACAGTCTACTCTTTGATCGTTCCCTGGAAGACCAGCAGTAGTTTCCGATGCACATCTGGAAGCATTCTGTAATCTGTGGTCTATCAGACTGTTGATAAAACACAGAAAGTGCATCGGGATTGACTACAGTCCCCCAAGTGCACTTTCCTCCGTCTGAGTAATGTCTCAAACAGTCTACGCTTTGATCGTTCCCTGGAAGACCAGTAGTAGTTTCCGATGCACATCTGGAGGCATTCTGTAATCACTGGACCTTCAAAGTGTGGATTGAAACACAGAAATTGCCTCGGGATTGAATACAACAGTCACCATGCGCACTTTCCCCCATGGGAGTAATGTCTCCAACAGTCTACGCTTTGATCGTTCCCTGGAAGACTAGTAGTAGTTTCCGATGCACATCTTGAGGCATTCTGTAATCTGTGGACTATCAGAGTGTTAATGAAACACAGAAATTGCATCGGGACTGAATACAACAGTCACCATTCGCACTTTCCTTTATGGGAGTAATGACTCAAACAGTCTATGTTTTGATCGTTCCCTGGAAGACCAGTAGTAGTTTCCGATGCACGTCTGAAGACAATCTGTAATCTGTGGACTATCAGAGTGTTGATGAAACACAGAAATTGCATCGGGATTGAATACAACAGTCACCATGCGCACTTTCCTCCATGGGAGTAATGTCTCCAACAGTCTACGCTTTGATCGTTCCCTGGAAGACCAGTAGTAGTTTACGATGCACATCTGGAGGCATTCTGTAATCTCTGGACCTTCAAAGTGTGGATTGAAACACAGAAATTGCCTCGGGATTGAATACAACAGTCACCATGCGCACTTTCCTCCATGGGAGTAATGTCTCCAACAGTCTACGCTTTGATCGTTCCCTGGAAGACCAGTAGTAGTTTCCGATGCACATCTGGTGGCATTCTGTAATCTGTAGACTATCAGAGTGTTGATGAAACACAGAAATTGCATCGGGATTGAATACAATAGTGACCAAGTGAACTTTCTTCCGTGGGAGTAATGTCTCAAACAGTCTACGCTTTGATCGTTCCCTGGAAAACCAGTAGTAGTTTCCAAAGCACATCTGGAGGAATTCTGTAATCTGTGGAGAATCAGACTGTTGTTGAAACACAGAAATTGCATCGGGATTGAATACAACAGTCACCATGCGCACCTTTCACAATGGGAGTAATGTCTCAAAGCCTTTACGCTTTCATCGTCCCCTGGAAGACCAGTAGAAGTTTCCGATGCACATCTGGTGGCATTCTGTAATCTGTCGACTATTTGAGTGTTGATGAAACACAGAAATTGCATCGGGATTGAATACAACAGTCACCATGCGCACTTTGCTCCATGGGAGTAATGTCTCTAACAGTCTACGCTTTGATCGTTCCCTGGAAGACCAGTAGTAGTTTCCGATGCATATCTGGACGCAGTCTGTAATCTGTGAACTATCTGAGTGTTGTTGAAACACAGAAATTGCGTCGGGATTGAATACAACAGTCACCATGCGCCCTTTTCTCCATGGAAGTAATGTATCAAACAGTCTACGCCTTGATCGTTCCCTTGAAGACCAGTAGTAGTTTCCGATGCTCATCTGGAGGCAATCTGTAATCTGTGGACTATCAGAGTAATGATGAAACACAGATATGGCATCGGGATTCAATACAACAGTCACCATGCGCACTTTCCTCCATGCGAACAGTGTCTCAAACAGTCTACGCTTTGATCGTTCCCTGGAAGACCAGTAGTAGTTTCCGATGCACATCTGGTGGCATTCTGTAATCTGTGGACTATCAGAGTGTTGATGAAACACAGAAATTGCATCGGGATTGAATACAACAGTCACCATGCGCACTTTCCTCCATGGGGGCAATTCTCAAACAGTCTACGCTTTGATCGTTCCCTGGAAGGCCAGTAGTAGATTCCGATGCACATCTGGAGGCATTCTGTAATCTTCGGACCTTCAAAGTGTGTATTGAAACACAGAAATTGCTTCGGGATTGAATACAAAAGTCACCATGCGCACTTTCCACCATGGGTGTAATGTCTCAAACAGTCTACGCTTTGATCGTTCCCTGGAAGACCAGTAGTAGTTACCGATGCACATCTGGAGGCATTCTGTAATCAGTGGACTGTCAGAGTGTTGATGAAACACAGAAAATGCATCGGGATTGAATACAACAGTCACCATGCGCACTTTCCTCCATGGGAGGTATGTCTCAAACTGACTACGCTTTGATCGTTCCCTGGAGGACCAGTAGTAGTTTCCGATGCACATCTGGTGGCATTCTGTAATCTGTGGACTATCAGAGTGTTGATGAATCACAAAAATTGCATCGGAATTGAATACAACAGGCACCATGCGCACTCTCCTCCATGGGAGTAATGTCTCTAACAGTCTACGATTTGATCGTTCCCTGGAAGACCAGTAGTAGTTTCCTATGCACATCTGCAGGCGTTCTGTAATCTGTGGACTGTCAGAGTGCTGATGAAACACAGAAATTGCATCGGGATTGAATACAACAGTCACCATGAGAACGTTCCTCCATGGGAGTAATGTCTCAAACAGTCTATGCTTTAATCGTTCCCTGGAAGACCAGTAGTAGTTTCCGAAGCACATCTGGAGGCAATCTGAAATCTGTGGACTATCAGAGTGATGATGAAACACAGATATTGCAGCGGGATTGAATACAACAGCCACCATGCCCTCTTTCCTCCATGGGGTAATTCTCAAACAGTCTACGCTTTGATCGTTCCCTGGGAGACCTGTAGTAGTTTCCGATGCACATCTGGAGGCATTCTGTAATCTCTGGACCTTCAAAGTGTGGATTGAAACACAGAAATTGCCTCGGGATTGAATACAACAGTCACCATGCGCACTTTCCTCCATGGGAGTAATGTCTCAAACAGTCTACGCTTTGTTCGTTCCCTGGAGGACCAGTAGTAGTTTCCGATGCACATCTGGTGGCATTCTGTAATCTGTAGACAATCAGAGTGTTGATGAAACACAGATATTGCATCGGGATTGAATACAACAGTCACCAAGTGAACTTTCCTCCGTGGGAGTAATGTCTCAAACAGTCTACGCTTCGATCGTTCCCTGGAAGACCAGTAGTAGTTTCCGAAGCACATCTGGAGGAATTCTGTAATCTGTGGAGAATCAGAGTGTTGATGAAACAGAGAAATTGCATCGGGATTGAATACAACAGTCACCATGCGCACTTTCCTCCATGGGAGTAATGTCTCAAACTGTCTACGCTTTGATCGTTCCCTGGAAGACCAGTAGTAGTTTCCGCAGCACATCTGGAGGCATTCTGTAATCTGTGGACTATCAGAGTGTTGATGAAACACAGAAATTGCATCGGTATTGAATACAACAGCCCCCATGCGCACTTTCCTAGATGGAGGTAATTCTCAAACAGTCTATGCTTTGATCGTTCCCTGGAAGGCCAGTAGCAGTTTCCGATGCACATCTGGAGGCATTCTGTAATCTGTGTACCTTCAAAGTGTGTATTTAAACACAGAAATTGCCTCGGGATTGAATACAAAAGTCACCATGCGCACTTTCCACCATGGGAGTAATGTCTCAAACAGTTTACGCTTTGATCGTTCCCTGGAAGACCAGTAGTAGTTACCGATGCTCATCTGGAGGCATTCTGTAATCTGTGGACTATCAGAGTGTTGATGAAACACATAAATTGCATCGGGATTAAATACAAAAGTCACCATGCGCACTTTCCACCATGGGAGTAATGTCTCAAACAGTCTACGCTTTGATCGTTCCCTAGAAGACCAGTAGTAGTTACCGATGCTCATCTGGAGGCATTCTGTAATCTGTGGACTATCAGAGTGTTGATGAAACACATAAATTGCATCGGGATTAAATACAACAGTCATCATGCGCACTTTCCTCCATGGCGGTAATGTCTGTAACAGTCTACGCTTTGTTCATTCCCTGGAAGATCAGTAGTAGTTTCCGATGCACATCTGGAGGCATTCTGTAATCTGTGGACTATCAGAGTGTTGATGAAACACAGAAATTGCATCGGGATTGAATACAACAGTCACCATGCGCACTTTCCTCCATGGGGGCAATTCTCAAACAGTCTACGCTTTGATCGTTTCCTGGAATGCCAGTAGTAGTTTCCGATGCACATCTGGAGGCATTCTGTAATCTTCGGACCTTCAAAGTGTGTATTGAAACACAGAAATTGCTTCGGGATTGAATACAAAAGTCACCATGCGCACTTTCCACCATGGGTGTAATGTCTCAAACAGTCTACGCTTTGATCGTTCCCTGGAAGACCAGTAGTAGTTACCGATGCACATCTGAAGACAATCTGTAATCTGTGGACTATCAGAGTGTTGATGAAACACAGAAATTGCATCGGGATTGAATACAACAGTCACCATGCCCACTTTCCTCCTTGGGAATAATGTCTCAAACAGTCTACGCTTTGATCGTTAGCTGGAAGTCAGTAGTAGTTTCTGATGCATATCTGGAGGCTTTCTGTAATCTGTGGACTATCATAGTGTTGATGAAACACAGAAATTGCATCGGGATTGAATACAACAGTCACCATGCGCACTTTGCTCCATAAAAGTAATGTCTCAAACAGTCTACGCATTGATCGTTCCCTGGAAGACCAGTAGTAGTTTCCGAAGCACATCTGGAGGCAATCTGAAATCTCTGGACTATCAGAGTGTTGATGAAACACAGAAATAGAATCGGGATTGAATACAAGAGTCACCATGCGCACTTTCCTCCATGGGGTAATTCTCAAACAGTCTACGCTTTGATCGTTCCCTGGGAGACCTGTAGTAGTTTCCGATGCACATCAGGAGGCATTCTGTAATCTCTGGACCTTCAAAGTGTGGATTGAAACACAGAAATTGCCTCAGGATTGAATACAACAGTCACCATGCGCACTTTCCTCCATGGGAGTAATGTCTCCAACAGTCTACGCTTTGATCGTTCCCTGGAAGACAAGTAGTAGTTTCCGATGCACGTCTCGTGGCATTCTGTAATCTGTGGACTATCAGAGTGTTGATGAAACACAGTAATAGAATCGGGATTGAATACAAGAGTCACCATGCGCACTTTCCTCCATGGGGTAATTCTCAAACAGTCTACGCTTTGATAGTTCCCTGGGAGACCTGTAGTAGTTTCCGATGCACATCTGGAGGCATTCTGTAATCTCTGAACATTCAAAGTGTGGATTGAAACACAGAAATTGCCTCAGGATTGAATACAACAGTCACCATGCGCCACTTTCCTCCATGGGAGTAATGTCTCCAACAGTCTACGCTTTGATCGTTCCCTGGAAGACCAGTAGTAGTTTCCGATGCACATCTGGAATCATTCTGTAAACTGTGGACTGTCTGAGTGTTGATGAAACACAGAAATTGCATCGGAATTGAATATAACAGTCAGCATTCGCACTTTCCTCCATTGTAGTAATGTCTCTAACAGTCTACGATTTGATTATTCCCTGCAAGACCAGTAGTAGTTTCCGATGCACATCTGGAAGCATTCTGTAATCTGTGGACTATCTGAGTGTTGATGAACCACAGAAATTGCATCGGATTTGAATATAACAGTCACCATGCGCACTTTCGTCCATGGGGACAATTCTCAAACAGTCTACGCTTTCATCGTTCCCTTGAAGACCAGTAGTAGTTTCCGATGCACATCTGGAATCATTCTGTAATCTGTGGACTGTCTGAGTGTTGATGAAACACAGAAATTGCATCGGAATTGAATATAACAGTCAGCATTCGCACTTTCCTCCATTGTAGTAATGTCTCTAACAGTCTACGATTTGATTATTCCCTGGAAGACCAGTAGTAGTTTCCGATGCACATCTGGAAGCATTCTGTAATCTGTGGACTATCTGAGTGTTGATGAACCACATAAATTGCATCGGATTTGAATATAACAGTCACCATGCGCACTTTCCTCCAAATTAGCAGTGTCTCAAACAGTCTACGCTTTGATCGTTCCCTGGAAGACCAGTAGTAGTTTCCGATGCACATATGGAGGCATTCTGTAATCTGTGGACCTTCAAAAGTGTTGATGAAACACAATAATTGCATCTGGATTGAATACCCAGTCACCATGAGCACTTTCCTCCACGGGAGTAATGTCTCAAACAGTCTACGTTTTGATCGTTCCCTGGAAGACCAGTAGTAGTTTCCGATGCACATCTTGAGGCTTTCTGTAATCTGTGGACTATCAGAGTGTTGATGAAACACAGAAATTGCATCGGGATTTAGTACAACATTCACCATGAACACTTTCCTCCATGGGAATAATGTCACAAACAGTCTACGCTTTGATCGTTAGCTGGAAGCCAGTAGTAGTTTCTGATGCATATCTGGAGGCATTCTGTAATCTGTGGACTATCATAGTGTTGATGAAACACAGAAATTGCATCGGGATTGAATACAACAGTCACCATGCGCACTTTCCTCCATAATAGTAATGTCTCAAACAGTCTACGCTTTGAACGTTCCCTGGAAGACCAGTAGTAGTTTCCGATGCTCATCTGGAGGCACTCTGTAATCTGTAGACTATCTGAGTGTTGATGAAACACAGAAATTGCGTCGGGATTTAATACAACAGTCACCATGCGCACTTTCCTCCATGGAAGTAATGTCTCAAACAGTCTACGCTTTGATCGTTCCCTCGAACACCAGTAGTAGTTTCCGATGCCCATCTGGTGGCATTCTGCAATCTGTGGACTCTCAGAGTGTTGATGAAACACAGAAATTGCATCGGGATTGAATACAACGGTCACCATGCGCACTTTCCTCCATGGGAGTAATCTCTCAAACAGTCTACGCTTTGATCGTTCCCTGGAAGACCAGCAGTAGTTTCCGATGCACATCTGGAAGCATTCTGTAATCTGTGGTCTATCAGACTGTTGATAAAACACAGAAAGTGCATCGGGATTGACTACAGTCCCCCAAGTGCACTTTCCTCCGTCTGAGTAATGTCTCAAACAGTCTACGCTTTGATCGTTCCCTGGAAGACCAGTAGTAGTTTCCGATGCACATCTGGAGGCATTCTGTAATCTCTGGACCTTCAAAGTGTGGATTGAAACACAGAAATTGCCTCGGGATTGAATACAACAGTCACCATGCGCACTTTCCCCCATGGGAGTAATGTCTCCAACAGTCTACGCTTTGATCGTTCCCTGGAAGACCAGTAGTAGTTTCCGATGCACATATGGAGGCATTCTGTAATCTGTGGACCTTCAAAAGTGTTGATGAAACACAATAATTGCATCTGGATTGAATACCCAGTCACCATGAGCACTTTCCTCCACGGGAGTAATGTCTCAAACAGTCTACGCTTTGATCGTTCCCTGGAAGACTAGTAGTAGTTTCCGATGCACATCTTGTGGCATTCTGTAATCTGTAGATTATCGGAGTGTTGATGAAACACAGAAATTGCATCGGGATTGAATATAACAGTCACCAAGTGAACTTTCCTCCGTGGGAGTAATGTCTCAAACAGTCAACGATTTGATCGTTCCCTGGAAGACTAGTAGTAGTTTCCGATGCACATCTGGTGGCATTCTGTAATCTGTAGACTATCGGAGTGTTGATGAAACACAGAAATTGCATCGGGATTGAATATAACAATCACCAAGTGAACTTTCCTCCGTGGGAGTAATGTCTCAAACAGTCAACGCTTTGATCGTTCCCTGGAAGACCAGTAGTAGTTTCCGAAGCACATCTGGAGGAATTCTGTAATCTGTGGAGAATCAGACTGTTGTAGAAACACAGAAATTGCATCGGGATTGAATACAACAGTCACCATGCGCACCATTCACAATGGGAGTAATGTCTCAAAAAGTTTACGCTTTGATCGTCCCCTGGAAGACCAGTAGTAGTTTCCGATGCACATCTGGTGGCATTCTGTAATCTGTCGACTATTTGAGTGTTGATGAAACACAGAAATTGCATCGGGATTGAATACAACAGTCACCATGCGCACTTTCCTCTATGGGAGTAATGTCTCTAACAGTCTACGCTTTGATCGTTCCCTGGAAGACCAGTAGTAGTTTCCGATGCTCATCTCGAGGCTTTCTGTAATCTGTGGACTATCAGAGTATTGATGAAACACAGAAATTGCATCGGGATTGAGTACAACATTCACCATTCGCACTTTCCTTTATGGGAGTAATGACTCAAACAGTCTATGTTTTGATCGTTCCCTGGAAGACCAGTAGTAGTTTCCGATGCACATCTGAAGACAATCTGTAATCTGTGGACTACCAGAGTGTTGATGAAACACAGAAATTGCATCGGGATTGAATACAACAGTCACCATGCGCACTTTCCTCCATGGAGTAATGTCTCCAACAGTCTACGCTTTGATCGTTCCCTGGAAGACCAGTAGTAGTTTACGATGCACATCTGGAGGCATTCTGTAATCTCTGGACCTTCAAAGTGTGGATTGAAACACAGAAATTGCCTCGGGATTGAATACAACAGTCACCATGCGCACTTTCCTCCATGGGAGTAATGTCTCCAACAGTCTACGCTTTGATCGTTCCCTGGAAGACCAGTAGTTGTTTCCGATGCACATCTGGTGGCATTCTGTAATCTGTAGACTATCAGAGTGTTGATGAAACACAGAAATTGCATCGGGATTGAATACAATAGTCACCAAGTGAACTTTCTTCCGTGGGAGTAATGTCTCAAACAGTCTACGCTTTTATCGTTCCCTGGAAGACCAGTAGTAGTTTCCGAAGCACATCTGGAGGAATTCTGTAATCTGTGGAGAATCAGACTGTTGTTGAAACACAGAAATTGCATCGGGATTGAATACAACAGTCACCATGCGCACCTTTCACAATGGGAGTAATGTCTCAAAGTCTTTACGCTTTCATCGTCCCCTGGAAGACCAGTAGAAGTTTCCGATGCACATCTGGTGGCATTCTGTAATCTGTCGACTATTTGAGTGTTGATGAAACTCAGAAATTGCATCGGGATTGAATACAACAGTCACCATGCGCACTTTCCTCCATGGGAGTAATGTCTCTAACAGTCTACGCTTTGATCGTTCCCTGGAAGACCAGTAGTAGTTTCCGATGCACATCTGGAAGCATTCTGTAATCTGTGAACTATCTGAGTGTTGATGAAACACAGAAATTGCGTCGGGATTGAATACAACAGTCACCATGCGCCCTTTTCTCCATGGAAGTAATGTATCAAACAGTCTACGCCTTGATCGTTCCCTTGAAGACCAGTAGTAGTTTCCGATGCTCATCTGGAGGCAATCTGTAATCTGTGGACTATCAGAGTAATGATGAAACACAGAAATGGCATCGGGATTCAATACAACAGTCACCATGCGCACTTTCCTCCATGCGAACAGTGTCTCAAACAGTCTACGCTTTGATCGTTCCCTGGAAGACCAGTAGTAGTTTCCGATGCACATCTGGTGGCATTCTGTAATCTGTGGACTATCAGAGTGTTGATGAAACACAGAAAATGCATCGGGATTGAATACAACATTCACCATGCGCACTTTCCTCCATGGGAGGTATGTCTCAAACTGACTACGCTTTGATCGTTCCCTGGAAGACCAGTAGTAGTTTCCGATGCACATCTGGTGGCATTCTGTAATCTGTGGACTATCAGAGTGTTGATGAATCACAAAAATTGCATCGGAATTGAATACAACAGGCACCATGCGCACTCTCCTCCATGGGAGTAATGTCTCTAACAGTCTACGATTTGATCGTTCCCTGGAAGACCAGTAGTAGTTTCCTATGCACATCTGCAGGCGTTCTGTAATCTGTGGACTATCAGAGTGCTGATGAAACACAGAAATTGCATCGGGACTGAATACAACAGTCACCATGAGAACGTTCCTCCATGGGAGTAATGTCTCAAACAGTCTATGCTTTAATCGTTCCCTGGAAGACCAGTAGTAGTTTCCGATGCTCATCTTGAGGCATTCTGTAATCTGTGGACTATCAGAGTGTTAATGAAACACAGAATTCGCATCGGGACTGAATACAACAGTCACCATTCGCACTTTCCTTTATGGGAGTAATGACTCAAACAGTCTACGTTTTGATCGTTCCCTGGAAGACCAGTAGTAGTTTCCGATGCACATCTGAAGACAATCTGTAATCTGTGGACTATCAGAGTGTTGATGAAACACAGAAATTGCATCGGGATTGAATACAACAGTCACCAAGTGAACTTTCCTCCGTGGGAGTAATGTCTCAAACAGTCTACGCTTCGATCGTTCCCTGGAAGACCAGTAGTAGTTTCCGAAGCACATCTGGAGGAATTCTGTAATCTGTGGAGAATCAGAGTGTTGATGAAACAGAGAAATTGCATCGGGATTGAATACAACAGTCACCATGCGCACTTTCCTCCATGGGAGTAATGTCTCAAACTGTCTACGCTTTGATCGTTCCCTGGAAGACCAGTAGTAGTTTCCGCAGCACATCTGGAGGCATTCTGTAATCTGTGGACTATCAGAGTGTTGATGAAACACAGAAATTGCATCGGTATTGAATACAACAGCCCCCATGCGCACTTTCCTCCATGGAGGTAATTCTCAAACAGTCTATGCTTTGATCGTTCCCTGGAAGACCAGTAGTAGTTTCCGATTAACATTTGGAGGCATTCTGTAATCTGTGGGCTATCAGAGTGTTGATGAAACACAGAAATTGCATCGGGATTGAATACAACAGTCACCATGCGCACTTTCCTCCATGGGAGTAATGTCTCAAACAGTCTACGTTTTGATCGTTCCCTGGAAGACCAGTAGTAGTTTACGATGCACATCTGGAGGCATTCTGTAGTCTGTGGACTATCAGACTGTTGATGAAACACAGAAATTGCATCGGGATTGAATACAACAGGCACCATGCGCACTTTCCTCCATGGGAGTAATGTCACAAACAGGCTATTCTTTGATCGTTCCCTGGGAGACGAGTAGTAGTTTCCGATGCACATCTGGAGGCATTCTGTAATCTCTGGACCTTCAAAGTGTGGATTGAAACACAGAAATTGCCTCAGGATTGAATACAACAGTCACCATGCGCACTTTCCTCCATGGGAGTAATGTCTCCAACAGTCTACGCTTTGATCGTTCCCTGGAAGACAAGTAGTAGTTTCCGATGCACGTTTCGTGGCATTCTGTAATCTGTGGACTATCAGAGTGTTGATGAAACACAGAAATAGAATCGGGATTGAATACAAGAGTCACCATGTGCACTTTCCTCCATGGGGTAATTCTCAAACAGTCTACGCTTTGATCGTTCCCTGGGAGACCTGTAGTAGTTTCCGATGCACATCTGGAGGCATTCTGTAATCTCTGAACATTCAAAGTGTGGATTGAAACACAGAAATTGCCTCAGGATTGAATACAACAGTCACCATGCGCCACTTCCCTCCATGGGAGTAATGTCTCCAACAGTCTACGCTTTGATCGTTCCCTGGAAGACAAGTAGTAGTTTCCGATGCACGTCTCGTGGCATTCTGTAATCTGTGGACTATCAGAGTGTTGATGAAACTCAGAAATAGAATCGGGATTGAATACAAGAGTCACCATGCGCACTTTCCTCCATGGGGATAATTCTCAAACAGTCTACGCTTTGATCGTTCCCTGGAAGGCCAGTAGTAGTTTCCGATGCACATCTGGAGGCATTCTGTAATCTGTGGACTATCTGAGTGTTGATGAAACACAGAAATTGCGTCGAGATTTAATACAACAGTCACCATGCGCACTTTCCTCCATGGAAGTAATGTCTCAAACAGTCTACGCTTTGATCGTTCCCTCGAAGACCAGTAGTAGTTTCCGATGCACATCTGGAGGCATTCTGTAATCTGTGGTCTATCAGACTGTTGATGAAACACAGAAATTGCATCGGGATTGAATATAACAGTTAGCATTCGCACTTTCCTCCATTGTAGTAATGTCTCTAACAGTCTACGATTTGATTATTCCCTGGAAGTCCAGTAGTAGTTTCCGATGCACATCTGGAAGCATTCTGTAATCTGTGGACTATCTGAGTGTTGATGAACCACAGAAATTGCATCGGAATTGAATATAACAGTCACCATGCGCACTTTCCTCCAAGGGAGCAGTGTCTCAAACAGTCTACGATTTGATCGTTCCCTGGAAGACCAGTAGTAGTTTCCGATGCACATATGGAGGCATTCTGTAATCTGTGGACCTTCAAAGTGTTGATGAAACACAATAATTGCATCTGGATTGAATACCCAGTCACCATGCGCACTTTCCTCCACGGGAGTAATGTCTCAAACAGTCTACGCTTTGATCGTTCCCTGGGAGACCAGTAGTAGTTCCGATGCACGACTCGTGGCATTCTGTAATCTGTGGACTATCAGAGTGTTGATGAAACACAGAAATAGAATCGGGATTGAATACAAGAGTCACCATGCGCACTTTCCTCCATGGGAGTAATGTCTCAAACTGTCTACGCTTTGATCGTTCCCTGGAAGACCAGTAGTAGTTTCCGCAGCACATCTGGAGGCATTCTGTAATCTGTGGACTATCAGAGTGTTGATGAAACACAGAAATTGCATCGGGATTTAATACAACAGTCACCATGCGCACTTTCCTCCATGGGAGTAGTGTCTCAAACTGTCTACGCTTTGATCGTTCCCTGGAAGACCAGTAGTAGTTTCCGATGCTCATCTTGAGGCATTCTGTAATCTGTGGACTATCAGAGTGTTAATGAAACACAGATATTGCATCGGGACTGAATACAACAGTCACCATTCGCACTTTCCTTTATGGGAGTAATGACTCAAACAGTCTATGTTTTGATCGTTCCCTGGAAGACCAGTAGTTGTTTCCGATGCACATCTGAAGGCAATCTGTAATCTGTGGACTATCAGAGTGTTGATGGAACACAGAAATGGCATCGGGATTCAATACAAGAGTCACCATGCACACTTTCCTTCATGCGAACAGTGTCTCAAACAGTCTACACTTTGATCGTTCCCTGGAAGACCAGTAGTAGTTTCCGATGCACAACTGGAGGCATTCTGTAATCTGTGGACTATCAGAGTGTTGATGAATCACATAAATTGCATCGGGATTAAATACAACAGTCATCATGCGCACTCTCCACCATGGGAGTAATGTCTCTAACAGCCTACGCTTTGATCATTCCCTGGAAGACCAGTAGTAGTTTCCGATGCACATGTGGAGGCATTCTGTAATCTGTGAACTATCTGATTGTTGATGAAACACAGAAATTGCGTCGGGATTTAATACAACAGTCACCATGCGCACTTTCCTCCATGGAAGTAATGTCTCAAACAGTCTACGCTTTGATCGTTCCCTCGAAGACCAGTAGTAGTTTCCGATGCCCATCTGGTGGCATTCTGCAATCTGTGGACTATCAGAGTGTTGATGAAACACAGAAATTGCATCGGGATTGAATACAACGGTCACCATGCGCACTTTCCTCCATGGGAGTAATGTCTAAACAGTCTACGCTTTGATCGTTCCCTGGAAGACCAGTAGTAGTTCCGATGCACATCTGGAGGCATTCTGTAATCAGTGGTCTGTCAGAGTGTTGATGAAACACAGAAATTGCATCGGGATTGACTACAGTCACCAAGTGCACTTTCCTCCGTCTGAGTAATGTCTCAAACAGTCTACGCTTTGATCGTTCCCTGGAAGACCAGTAGTAGTTCCGATGCACATCTGGAGGCATTCTGTAATCAGTGGTCTGTCAGAGTGTTGATGAAACACAGAAATTGCATCGGGATTGAATAGAACAGTCACCATGCGCACTTTCCTCCGAGGGAGGTATGTCTCAAACAGACTACGCTTTGATCGTTCCCTGGAAGACCAGTAGTAGTTTCCGATGCACATCTGGTTTCATTCTGTAATCTGTGGACTATCAGAGTGTTGATGAAACACAAAAATTGCATCGGAATTGAATACAACAGGCACCATGCGCACTTTCCTCCATGGAAGTAATGTCTCTAACAGTCTACGACTTGATCGTTCCCTGGAAGACCAGTAGTAGTTTCCTGTGCACATTTGCAGGCATTCTGTAATCTGTGGACTATCAGAGTGCTGATGAAACACAGAAATTGCATCGGGACTGAATACAACGGTCACCATGCGCACTTTCCTCCATGGGAGTAATGTCTAAACAGTCTACGCTTTGATCGTTCCCTGGAAGACTAGCAGTAGTTTCCGATGCACATCTGGAGGCATTCTGTAATCTGTGGACTATCAGAGTGTTGATGAAACACAGAAATTGCATCGGGATTGAATACAACAGTCACCATGCGCACTTTGCTCCTAGGGAGTATTGTCTCAGACAGTACGCTTTGATCGTTCCCAGGAAGACCAGTAGTAGTTTCCGATGCACATCTGGAGGCATTCTGCAATCTGTGGACTATCAGACTGTTGACGAAACTGAGAAATTGCATCGGGATTGAATACAACAGTCACCATCCGCACTCTCCTCCATGGGAGTAATGTCTGAAACAGTCTACGCTTTGATCGCTCCCAGGAAGACCAGTAGTAGTTACCGATGCACATCTGGAGACAATCTGTAATCTGTGGACTATCAGAGTGTTGATGAAACACAGAAATTGCATCGGGATTGAATACAACAGTCCCCACGCGCACTTTCCACCATGGGAGAAATGTCTCTAACAGTCTACGCTTTGATCGTTCCCTGGAAGACCAGTAGTAGTTTCAGATGCACATCTGGAGGCATTCTGTAATCTGTGGACTATCATAGTGCTGATGAAACACAGAAATTGCATCGGGATTGAATACAACAGTCACCACACGAACTTTCCACCATGGGAGAAATGTCTCTAACAGTCTACGCTTTGATCGTTCCCTGGAAGACCAGTAGTAGTTTCCGATGCACATCTGGAGGCATTCTGTAATCTGTGGACTATCAGGGTATTGATGAAACACAGAAATTGCATCGGGATTAAATTCAACAGTCACCATGCACACTTTCCTCCATGCGAACAGTGTCTCAAACAGTCTACTCTTTGATCGTTCCCTGGAAGACCAGTAGTAGTTTCCGATGCGCAACTGGAGGCATTCTGTAATCTGTGGACTATCAGAGTGTTGATGAATCACATAAATTGCATCGGGATTAAATACTACAGTCATCATGCGCACTCTCCTCCATGGGAGTAATGTCTCTAACAGCCTACGATTTGAACATTCCCTGGAAGACCAGTAGTAGTTTCCGATGCTCATCTGAAGGCAATCTGTAATCTGTGGACTATCAGAGTGTTGATGGAACACAGAAATGGCATCGGGATTCAATACAACAGTCACCATGCACACTTTCCTCCATGCGAACAGTGTCTCAAACAGTCTACGCTTTGATCGTACCCTGGAAGACCAGTAGTAGTTTACGATGCACATCTGGAGGCATTCTGTAATCTGTGGTCTATCAGACTGTTGATGAAACACAGAAATTGCATCGGGATTGACTACAGTCACCAAGTGCACTTTCCTCCGTCTGAGTAATGTCTCAAACAGTCTACGCTTTGATCGTTCCCTGGAAGACCAGTAGTAGTTCCGATGCACATCTGGAGGCATTCTGTAATCAGTGGTGTGTCAGAGTGTTGATGAAACACAGAAATTGCATCGGGATTGAATACAACAGTCACCATGCGCACTTTCCTCCATGGGAGTAATGTCTCAAACAGTCTACGCTTTGATCGTTCCCTGGAAGACCAGCAGTAGTTTCCGATGCACATCTGGAGGCATTCTGTAATCTGTGGTCTATCAGACTGTTGATGAAACACAGAAATGCATCGGGATTGAATATAACAGTCAGCATTCGCACTTTCCTAAATTGTAGTAATGTCTCTAACAGTCTACGATTTGATTATTCCCTGGAAGACCAGTAGTAGTTTCCGATGCACATATGGAGGCATTATGTAATCTGTGGACCTTCAAAGCGTTGATGAAACACAATAATTGCATCTGCATTGAATACCCAATCACCATGCGCACTTTCCTCCACGGGAGTAATGTCTCAAACAGTCTACGCTTTGATCGTTCCCTGGGAGACCAGTAGTAGTTCCGATGCACGTCTCGTGGCATTCTGTAATCTGTGGACTACCAGAGTGTTGATGAAACACAGAAATAGAATCGGGATTGAATACAACAGCCACCATGCGCACTTCCCTCCATGGGGGTAATTCTCAAACAGTCTATGCTTTGATCGTTCCCTGGAAGGCCAGTAGCAGTTTCCGATGCACATCTGGAGGCATTCTGTAATCTGTGTAACTTCAAAGTGTGTATTGAAACACAGAAATTGCCTCGGGATTGAATACAAAAGTCACGATGCGCACTTTCCACCATGGGAGTAATGTCTCAAACAGTCTACGCTTTGATCGTTCCCTGGAAGACCAGTAGTAGTTACCGATGCACATCTGGAGGCATTCTGTAATCTGTGGTCTATCAGACTGTTGATGAAACACAGAAATTGCATCGGGATTGAATATAACAGTCAGCATTCGCACTTTCCTAAATTGTAGTAATGTCTCTAACAGTCTACGATTTGATTATTCCCTGGAAGACCAGTAGTAGTTTCCGATGCTCATCTGGAGGCAATCTGTAATCTGTGGACTATCAGAGTGTTGATGGAACACAGAAATGGCATCGGGATTCAATACAACAGTCATCATGCACACTTTCCTCCATGCAAACAGTGTCTCAAACAGTCTACGCTTTGATCGTTCCCTGGAAGACCAGTAGTAATTTCCGATGTACAACTGGAGGCATTCTGTAATCTGTGGACTATCAGAGTGTTGATGAATCACATAAATTGCATCGGGATTAAATACAACAGTCATCATGCGCACTCTCCTCCATGGGAGTAATGTCTCTAACAGCCTACGCTTTGATCATTCCCTGGAAGACCACTAGTAGTTTCCGATGCACATCTGGAGGCATTCTGTAATCTGTGAACTATCTGATTGTTGATGAAACACAGAAATTGCGTCGGGATTTAATACAACAGTCACTATGCGCACTTTCCTCCATGGAAGTAATGTCTCAAACAGTCTACGATTTGATCGTTCCCTCGAAGACCAGTAGTAGTTTCCGATGCCCATCTGGTGGCGTTCTGCAATTTGTGGACTATCACAGTTTTGATGAAACACAGAAATTGCATCGGGATTGAATACAACGGTCACCATGCGCACTTACCTCCATGGGAGTAATGTCTCAAACAGTCTACGCTTTGATCGTTCCCTGGAAGACCAGTAGTAGTTCCGATGCACATCTGGAGGCATTCTGTAATCAGTGGTCTGTCAGAGTGTTGATGAAACACAGAAATTGCATCGGGATTGAATACAACAGTCACCATGCGCACTATCCTCCACGGGAGGTATGTCTCAAACAGACTACGCTTTGATCGTTCCCTGGAAGACCAGTAGTAGTTTCCGATGCACATCTGCTTTCATTCTGTATTCTGTGGACTATCAGAGTGTTGATGAAACACAAAAATTGCATCGGAATTGAATACAACAGGCACCATGCGCACTTTCCTCCATGGAAGTAATGTCTCTAACAGTCTACGATTTGATCGTTCCCTGGAAGACAAGTAGTAGTTTCCTATGCACATTTGCAGGCATTCTGTAATCTGTGGACTATCAGAGTGCTGATGAAACACAGAAATTGCATCGGGACTGAATACAACAGTCACCATTCGCACTTTCCTTTATGGGAGTAATGACTCAAACAGTCTATGTTTTGATCGTTCCCTGGAAGACGAGTAGTAGTTTCCGATGCACATCTGGTGACAATCTGTAATCTGTGGACTATCAGATTGTCGATGAAACACAGAAATTTCTTCGGGATTGAATACAACAGTCACCATGCGCACTTTCCTCCATGGGAGTAATGTCTCATACAGTCTACGCTTTGATCGCTCCCAGGAAGACCAGTAGTAGTTTCCGATGCACATCTGGAGACAATCTGTAATCTGTGGACTATCAGAGTGTTGATGAAACACAGAAATTGCATCGGGATTGAATACAACAGTCCCCAGGCGCACTTTCCACCATGGGAGAAACGTCTCTAACAGTCTACGCTTTGATCGTTCCCTGGAAGACCAGTAGTAGTTTCAGATGCACATCTGGAGGCATTCTGTAATCTGTGGTCTATCATAGTGCTGATGAAACGCAGAAATTGCATCGGGATTGAATACAACAGTCACCACACGCACTTTCCACCATGGGAGAAATGTCTCTAACAGTCTACGCTTTGATCGTTCCCTGGAAGACCAGTAGTAGTTTCCGATGCACATCTGGAGGCATTCTGTAATCTGTGGACTATCAGGGTATTGATGAAACACAGAAATTGCATCGGGATTAAATTCAACAGTCACCATGCACACTTTCCTCCATGCGAACAGTGTCTCAAACAGTCTACTCTTTGATCGTTCCCTGGAAGACCAGTAGTAGTTTCCGATGCACAACTGGAGGCATTCTGTAATCTGTGGACTATCAGAGTGTTGATGAATCACATAAATTGCATCGGGATTAAATACAACAATCATCATGCGCACTCTCCTCCATGGGAGTAATGTCTCTAATAGCCTACGCTCTGAACATTTCCTGGAAGACCAGTAGTAGTTTCCGATGCTCATCTGAAGGCAATCTGTAATCTGTGGACTATCAGAGTGTTGATGGAACACAGAAATGGCATCGGGATTCAATACAACAGTCACCATGCACACTTTCCTCCATGCGAACAGTGTCTCAAACAGTCTACGCTTTGATCGTACCCTGGAAGACCAGTAGTAGTTTACGATGCACATCTGGAGGCATTCTGTAATCTGTGGTCTATCAGACTGTTGATGAAACACAGAAATTGCATCGGGATTGACTACAGTCACCAAGTGCACTTTCCTCCGTCTGAGTAATGTCTCAAACAGTCTACGCTTTGATCGTTCCCTGGAAGACCAGTAGTAGTTCCGATGCACATCTGGAGGCATTCTGTAATCAGTGGTGTGTCAGAGTGTTGATGAAACACAGAAATTGCATCGGGATTGAATACAACAGTCACCATGCGCACTTTCCTCCATGGGAGTAATGTCTCAAACAGTCTACGCTTTGATCGTTCCCTGGAAGACCAGCAGTAGTTTCCGATGCACATCTGGAGGCATTCTGTAATCTGTGGTCTATCAGACTGTTGATGAAACACAGAAATGCATCGGGATTGAATATAACAGTCAGCATTCGCACTTTCCTAAATTGTAGTAATGTCTCTAACAGTCTACGATTTGATTATTCCCTGGAAGACCAGTAGTAGTTTCCGATGCACATATGGAGGCATTATGTAATCTGTGGACCTTCAAAGCGTTGATGAAACACAATAATTGCATCTGCATTGAATACCCAATCACCATGCGCACTTTCCTCCACGGGAGTAATGTCTCAAACAGTCTACGCTTTGATCGTTCCCTGGGAGACCAGTAGTAGTTCCGATGCACGTCTCGTGGCATTCTGTAATCTGTGGACTACCAGAGTGTTGATGAAACACAGAAATAGAATCGGGATTGAATACAACAGCCACCATGCGCACTTCCCTCCATGGGGGTAATTCTCAAACAGTCTATGCTTTGATCGTTCCCTGGAAGGCCAGTAGCAGTTTCCGATGCACATCTGGAGGCATTCTGTAATCTGTGTAACTTCAAAGTGTGTATTGAAACACAGAAATTGCCTCGGGATTGAATACAAAAGTCACGATGCGCACTTTCCACCATGGGAGTAATGTCTCAAACAGTCTACGCTTTGATCGTTCCCTGGAAGACCAGTAGTAGTTACCGATGCACATCTGGAGGCATTCTGTAATCTGTGGTCTATCAGACTGTTGATGAAACACAGAAATTGCATCGGGATTGAATATAACAGTCAGCATTCGCACTTTCCTAAATTGTAGTAATGTCTCTAACAGTCTACGATTTGATTATTCCCTGGAAGACCAGTAGTAGTTTCCGATGCTCATCTGGAGGCAATCTGTAATCTGTGGACTATCAGAGTGTTGATGGAACACAGAAATGGCATCGGGATTCAATACAACAGTCATCATGCACACTTTCCTCCATGCAAACAAAGTCTCAAACAGTCTACGCTTTGATCGTTCCCTGGAAGACCAGTAGTAATTTCCGATGTACAACTGGAGGCATTCTGTAATCTGTGGACTATCAGAGTGTTGATGAGTCACATAAATTGCATCGGGATTAAATACAACAGTCATCATGCGCACTCTCCTCCATGGGAGTAATGTCTCTAACAGCCTACGCTTTGATCATTCCCTGGAAGACCACTAGTAGTTTCCGATGCACATCTGGAGGCATTCTGTAATCTGTGAACTATCTGATTGTTGATGAAACACAGAAATTGCGTCGGGATTTAATACAACAGTCACTATGCGCACTTTCCTCCATGGAAGTAATGTCTCAAACAGTCTACGATTTGATCGTTCCCTCGAAGACCAGTAGTAGTTTCCGATGCCCATCTGGTGGCGTTCTGCAATTTGTGGACTATCACAGTTTTGATGAAACACAGAAATTGCATCGGGATTGAATACAACGGTCACCATGCGCACTTACCTCCATGGGAGTAATGTCTCAAACAGTCTACGCTTTGATCATTCCCTGGAAGACTAGCAGTAGTTTCCGATGCACATCTGGAGGAATTCTGTAATCTGTGGTCTATCAGACTGTTGATGAAACACAGAAATTGCATCGGGATTGACTACAGTCACCAAGTGCACTTTCCTCCGTCTGAGTAATGTCTCAAACAGTCTACGCTTTGATCGTTCCCTGGAAGACCAGTAGTAGTTCCGATGCACATCTGGAGGCATTCTGTAATCAGTGGTCTGTCAGAGTGTTGATGAAACACAGAAATTGCATCGGGATTGAATACAACAGTCACCATGCGCACTATCCTCCACGGGAGGTATGTCTCAAACAGACTACGCTTTGATCGTTCCCTGGAAGACCAGTAGTAGTTTCCGATGCACATCTGCTTTCATTCTGTATTCTGTGGACTATCAGAGTGTTGATGAAACACAAAAATTGCATCGGAATTGAATACAACAGGCACCATGCGCACTTTCCTCCATGGAAGTAATGTCTCTAACAGTCTACGATTTGATCGTTCCCTGGAAGACAAGTAGTAGTTTCCTATGCACATTTGCAGGCATTCTGTAATCTGTGGACTATCAGAGTGCTGATGAAACACAGAAATTGCATCGGGACTGAATACAACAGTCACCATTCGCACTTTCCTTTATGGGAGTAATGACTCAAACAGTCTATGTTTTGATCGTTCCCTGGAAGACGAGTAGTAGTTTCCGATGCACATCTGGTGACAATCTGTAATCTGTGGACTATCAGAGTGTCGATGAAACACAGAAATTTCTTCGGGATTGAATACAACAGTCACCATGCGCACTTTCCTCCATGGGAGTAATGTCTCATACAGTCTACGCTTTGATCGCTCCCAGAAAGACCAGTAGTAGTTTCCGATGCACATCTGGAGACAATCTGTAATCTGTGGACTATCAGAGTGTTGATGAAACACAGAAATTGCATCGGGATTGAATACAACAGTCCCCAGGCGCACTTTCCACCATGGGAGAAACGTCTCTAACAGTCTACGCTTTGATCGTTCCCTGGAAGACCAGTAGTAGTTTCAGATGCACATCTGGAGGCATTCTGTAATCTGTGGTCTATCATAGTGCTGATGAAACGCAGAAATTGCATCGGGATTGAATACAACAGTCACCACACGCACTTTCCACCATGGGAGAAATGTCTCTAACAGTCTACGCTTTGATCGTTCCCTGGAAGACCAGTAGTAGTTTCCGATGCACATCTGGAGGCATTCTGTAATCTGTGGACTATCAGGGTATTGATGAAACACAGAAATTGCATCGGGATTAAATTCAACAGTCACCATGCACACTTTCCTCCATGCGAACAGTGTCTCAAACAGTCTACTCTTTGATCGTTCCCTGGAAGACCAGTAGTAGTTTCCGATGCACAACTGGAGGCATTCTGTAATCTGTGGACTATCAGAGTGTTGATGAATCACATAAATTGCATCGGGATTAAATACAACAATCATCATGCGCACTCTCCTCCATGGGAGTAATGTCTCTAACAGCCTACGCTCTGAACATTCCCTGGAAGACCAGTAGTAGTTTCCGATGCTCATCTGAAGGCAATCTGTAATCTGTGGACTATCAGAGTGTTGATGGAACACAGAAATGGCATCGGGATTCAATACAACAGTCACCATGCACACTTTCCTCCATGCGAACAGTGTCTCAAACAGTCTACGCTTTGATCGTACCCTGGAAGACCAGTAGTAGTTTACGATGCACATCTGGAGGCATTCTGTAATCTGTGGTCTATCAGACTGTTGATGAAACACAGAAATTGCATCGGGATTGACTACAGTCACCAAGTGCACTTTCCTCCGTCTGAGTAATGTCTCAAACAGTCTACGCTTTGATCGTTCCCTGGAAGACCAGTAGTAGTTCCGATGCACATCTGGAGTCATTCTGTAATCAGTGGTCTGTCAGAGTGTTGATGAAACACAGAAATTGCATCGGGATTGAATACAACAGTCACCATGCGCACTTTCCTCCATGGGAGTAATGTCTCAAACAGTCTACGCTTTGATCGTTCCCTGGAAGACCAGCAGTAGTTTCCGATGCACATCTGGAGGCATTCTGTAATCTGTGGTCTATCAGACTGTGATGAAACACAGAAATTGCATCGGGATTGAATATAACAGTCAGCATTCGCACTTTCCTAAATTGTAGTAATGTCTCTAACAGTCTACGATTTGATTATTCCCTGGAAGACCAGTAGTAGTTTCCGATGCACATCTGGAAGCATTCTGTAATCTGTGGACTATCAGAGTGTTGATGAAACACGAAAATTGCATCGGAATTGAATACAACAGGCACCATGCGCAGTTTCCTCCACGGGAGTAATGTCTCAAACAGTCTACGCTTTGATCGTTCCCTGGGAGACCAGCAATAGTTCCGATGCACGTCTCGTGGCATTCTGTAATCTGTGGACTATCAGAGTGTTGATGAAACACAGAAATTGCATCGGGATTGAATACAACAGCCACCATGCGCACTTTCCTCCATGGGGGTCATTCTCAAACAGTCTATGCTTTGATCGTTCCCTGGAAGGCCAGTAGCAGTTTCCGATGCACATCTGGAGGCATTCTGTAATCTGTGTACCTTCAAAGTGTGTATTGAAACACAGAAATTGCCTCGGGATTGAATACAAAAGTCACGATGCGCACTTTCCACCATGGGAGTAATGTCTCAAACAGTCTACGCTTTGATCGTTCCCTGGAAGACCAGTAGTAGTTACCGATGCACATCTGGAGGCATTCTGTAATCTGTGGTCTATCAGACTGTTGATGAAACACAGAAATTGCATCGGGATTGAATATAACAGTCAGCATTCGCACTTTCCTAAATTGTAGTAATGTCTCTAACAGTCTACGATTTGATTATTCCCTGGTAGACCAGTAGTAGTTTCCGATGCTCATCTGGAGGCAATCTGTAATCTGTGGACTATCAGAGTGTTGATGGAACACAGAAATGGCATCGGGATTCAATACAACAGTCATCATGCACACTTTCCTCCATGCGAACAGTGTCTCAAACAGTCTACGCATTGATCGTTCCCTGGAAGACCAGTAGTAGTTTCCGATGCACAACTGGAGGCATTCTGTAATCTGTGGACTATCAGAGTGTTGATGAATCACATAAATTGCATCGGGATTGAATACAACGGTCACCATGCGCACTTACCTCCATGGGAGTAATGTCTCAAACAGTCTACGCTTTGATCGTTCCCTGGAAGACTAGCAGTAGTTTCCGATGCACATCTGGAGGAATTCTGTAATCTGTGGTCTATCAGACTGTTGATGAAACACAGAAATTGCATCGGGATTGACTACAGTCACCAAGTGCACTTTCCTCCGTCTGAGTAATGTCTCAAACAGTCTACGCTTTGATCGTTCCCTGGAAGACCTGTAGTAGTTCCGATGCACATCTGGAGGCATTCTGTAATCAGTGGTCTGTCAGAGTGTTGATGAAACACAGAAATTGCATCGGGATTGAATACAACAGTCACCATGCGCACTATCCTCCACGGGAGGTATGTCTCAAACAGACTACGCTTTGATCGTTCCCTGGAAGACCAGTAGTAGTTTCCGATGCACATCTGGTTTCATTCTGTAATCTGTGGACTATCAGAGTGTTGATGAAACACAAAAATTGCATCGGAATTGAATACAACAGGCACCATGCGCACTTTCCTCCATGGAAGTAATGTCTCTAACAGTCTACGATTTGATCGTTCCCTGGAAGACAAGTAGTAGTTTCCTATGCACATTTGCAGGCATTCTGTAATCTGTGGACTATCAGAGTGCTGATGAAACACAGAAATTGCATCGGGACTGAATACAACAGTCACCATTCGCACTTTCCTTTATGGGAGTAATGACTCAAACAGTCTATGTTTTGATCGTTCCCTGGAAGACGAGTAGTAGTTTCCGATGCACATCTGGAGACAATCTGTAATCTGTGGACTATCGGAGTGTCGATGAAACACAGAAATTTCTTCGGGATTGAATACAACAGTCACCATGCGCACTTTCCTCCATGGGAGTAATGTCTCATACAGTCTACGCTTTGATCGCTCCCAGGAAGACCAGTAGTAGTTTCCGATGCACATCTGGAGACAATCTGTAATCTGTGGACTATCAGAGTGTTGATGAAACACAGAAATTGCATCGGGATTGAATACAACAGTCCCCAGGCGCCCTTTCCACCATGGGAGAAATGTCTCTAACAGTCTACGCTTTGATCGTTCCCTGGAAGACCAGTAGTAGTTTCAGATGCACATCTGGAGGCATTCTGTAATCTGTGGTCTATCATAGTGCTGATGAAACGCAGAAATTGCATCGGGATTGAATACAACAGTCACCACACGCACTTTCCACCATGGGAGAAATGTCTCTAACAGTCTACGCTTTGATCGTTCCCTGGAAGACCAGTAGTAGTTTCCGATGCACATCTGGAGGCATTCTGTAATCTGTGGACTATCAGGGTATTGATGAAACACAGAAATTGCATCGGGATTAAATTCAACAGTCACCATGCACACTTTCCTCCATGCGAACAGTGTCTCAAACAGTCTACTCTTTGATCGTTCCCTGGAAGACCAGTAGTAGTTTCCGATGCACAACTGGAGGCATTCTGTAATCTGTGGACTATCAGAGTGTTGATGAATCACATAAATTGCATCGGGATTAAATACAACAATCATCGTGCGCACTCTCCTCCATGGGAGTAATGTCTCTAACAGCCTACGCTCTGAACATTCCCTGGAAGACCAGTAGTAGTTTCCGATGCTCATCTGAAGGCAATCTGTAATCTGTGGACTATCAGAGTGTTGATGGAACACAGAAATGGCATCGGGATTCAATACAACAGTCACCATGCACACTTTCCTCCATGCGAACAGTGTCTCAAACAGTCTACGCTTTGATCGTACCCTGGAAGACCAGTAGTAGTTTACGATGCACATCTGGAGGCATTCTGTAATCTGTGGTCTATCAGGCTGTTGATGAAACACAGAAATTGCATCGGGATTGACTACAGTCACCAAGTGCACTTTTCTCCGTCTGAGTAATGTCTCAAACAGTCTACGCTTTGATCGTTCCCTGGAAGACCAGTAGTAGTTCCGATGCACATCTGGAGTCATTCTGTAATCAGTGGTCTGTCAGAGTGTTGATGAAACACAGAAATTGCATCGGGATTGAATACAACAGTCACCATGCGCACTTTCCTCCATGGGAGTAATGTCTCAAACAGTCTACGCTTTGATCGTTCCCTGGAAGACCAGCAGTAGTTTCCGATGCACATCTGGAGGCATTCTGTAATCTGTGGTCTATCAGACTGTTGATGAAACACAGAAACTGCATCGGGATTGAATATAACAGTCAGCATTCGCACTTTCCTAAATTGTAGTAATGTCTCTAACAGTCTACGATTTGATTATTCCCTGGAAGACCAGTAGTAGTTTCCGATGCACATCTGGAAGCATTCTGTAATCTGTGGACTATCTGAGTGTTGATGAACCACAGAAATTGCATCGGAATTGAATATAACAGTCACCATGCGCACTTTCCTCCATGGGAGTAATGTCTCAAACCGTCTACGCTTTGATCGTTCCCTGGAAGACCAGTAGTAGTTTCCGATGCACATATGGAGGCATTCTGTAATCTGTGGACCTTCAAAGTGTTGATGAAACACAATAATTGCATCTGGATTGAATACCCAGTCACCATGCGCACTTTCCTCCACGGGAGTAATGTCTCAAACAGTCTACGCTTTGATCGTTCCCTGGGAGACCAGTAATAGTTCCGATGCACGTCTGGTGGCATTCTGTAATCTGTGGACTATCAGAGTGTTGATGAAACACAGAAATTGCATCGGGATTGAATACAACAGCCACCATGCGCACTTTCCTCCATGGGGGTAATTGTCAAACAGTCTATGCTTTGATCGTTCCCTGGAAGGCCAGTAGCAGTTTCCGATGCACATCTGGAGGCATTCTGTAATCTGTGTACCTTCAAAGTGTGTATTGAATCACAGAAATTGCCTCGGAATTGAATACAAAAGTCACTATGCGCACTTTCCACCATGGGAGTAATGTCTCAAACAGTCTACGCTTTGATCGTTCCCTGGAAGACCAGTAGTAGTTACCGAGGCACATCTGGAGGCATTCTGTAATCTGTGGTCTATCAGACTGTTGATGAAACACAGAAATTGCATCGGGATTGAATATAACAGTCAGCATTCGCACTTTCCTAAATTGTAGTAATGTCTCTAACAGTCTACGATTTGATTATTCCCTGGAAGACCAGTAGTAGTTTCCGATGCTCATCTGGAGGCAATCTGTAATCTGTGGACTATCAGAGTGTTGATGGAACACAGAAATGGCATCGGGATTCAATACAACAGTCACCATGCACACTTTCCTCCATGCGAACAGTGTCTCAAACAGTCTACGCTTTGATCGTTCCCTGGAAGACCAGTAGTAGTTTCCGATGCACAACTGGAGGCATTCTGTAATCTGTGGACTATCAGAGTGTTGATGAATCACATAAATTGCATCGGGATTAAATACAACAGTCATCATGCGCACTCTCCTCCATGGGAGTAATGCCTCTAACAGCCTACGCTTTGATCATTCCCTGGAAGACCACTAGTAGTTTCCGATGCACATCTGGAGGCATTCTGTAATCTGTGAACTATCTGATTGTTGATGAAACACAGAAATTGCGTCGGGATTTAATACAAAAGTCACCATGCGCACTTTCCTCCATGGAAGTAATGTCTCAAACAGTCTACGCTTTGATCGTTCCCTCGAAGCCCAGTAGTAGTTTCCGATGCCCATCTGGTGGCATTCTGCAATTTGTGGACTATCAGAGTGTTGATGAAACACAGAAATTGCATCGGGATTGAATACAACGGTCACCATGCGCACTTACCTCCATGGGAGTAATGTCTCAAACAGTCTACGCTTTGATCGTTCCCTGGAAGACTAGCAGTAGTTTCCGATGCACATCTGGAGGAATTCTGTAATCTGTGGTCTATCAGACTGTTGATGAAACACAGAAATTGCATCGGGATTGACTACAGTCACCAAGTGCACTTTCCTCCGTCTGAGTAATGTCTCAAACAGTCTACGCTTTGATCGTTCCCTGGAAGACCAGTAGTAGTTCCGATGCACATCTGGAGGCATTCTGTAATCAGTGGTCTGTCAGAGTGTGATGAAACACAGAAATTGCATCGGGATTGAATACAACAGTCACCATGCGCACTATCCTCCACCCGAGGTATGTCTCAAACAGACTACGCTTTGATCGTTCCCTGGAAGACCAGTAGTAGTTTCCGATGCACATCTGGTTTCATTCTGTAATCTGTGGACTATCAGAGTGTTGATGAAACACAAAAATTGCATCGGAATTGAATACAACTGGCACCATGCGCACTTTCCTCCATGGAAGTAATGTCTCTAACAGTCTACGATTTGATCGTTCCCTGGAAGACCAGTAGTAGTTTCCTATGCACATTTGCAGGCATTCTGTAATCTGTGGACTATCAGAGTGCTGATGAAACACAGAAATTGCATCGGGACTGAATACAACAGTCACCATTCGCACTTCCCTTTATGGGAGTAATGACCCAAACAGTCTATGTTTTGATCGTTCCCTGGAAGACGAGTAGTAGTTTCCGATGCACATCTGGAGACAATCTGTAATCTGTGGACTATCAGAGTGTCGATGAAACACAGACATTTCTTCGGGATTGAATACAACAGTCACCATGCGCACTTTCCTCCATGGGAGTAATGTCTCATACAGTCTACGCTTTGATCGCTCCCAGGAAGACCAGTAGTAGTTTCCGATGCACATCTGGAGACAATCTAAAATCTGTGGACTATCAGAGTGTTGATGAAACACAGAAATTGCATCGGGATTGAATACAACAGTCCCCAGGCGCACTTTCCACCATGGGAGAAATGTCTCTAACAGTCTACGCTTTGATCGTTCCCTGGAAGACCAGTAGTAGTTTCCGATTCACATCTGGAGGCATTCTGTAATCTGTGGACTATCAGAGTATTGATGAAACACAGAAATTGCAGCGGGATTAAATTCAACAGTCATCATGCGCACTTTCCTCCATGGCAGTAATGTCTGTAACAGTCTACGCTTTGATCGTTCCCTGGAAGACCAGTAGTAGTTACCGATGCACATCTGTAGGCAATCTGTAATCTGTGTACTATCAGAATGTTGATGAATCATATAAATTGCATCGGGATTAAATACAACAGTCATCATGCGCACTTGCCTCCATGGGAGTAATATCTCTAACAGTCTACGCTTTGATCATTCCCTGGAAGACCAGTAGTAGTTTCCGATGCCCATCTGGTGGCACTCTGCAATCTGTGGACTATCAGAGTGTTGATGAAACACAGAAATTGCATCGGGATTGAATACAACGGTCACCATGCGCACTTTCCTCCATGGGAGTAATGTCTCAAACAGTCTACGCTTTGATCGTTCCCTGGAAGACCAGCAGTAGTTTCCGATGCACTTCTGGAGGCATTCTGTAATCTGTGGTCTATCAGACTGTTGATGAAACACAGAAATTGCATCGGGATTGACTACAGTCACCAAGTGCACTTTCCTCCGTGGGAGTAATGTCTCAAACAGTCTACGCTTTGATCGTTCCCTGGAAGACCAGTAGTAGTTTCCGATGCACATCTGGTGGCATTCTGTAATCTGTGGACTATCAGAGTGTTGATGAAACACAGAAATTGCATCGGGATTGAATACAACAGTCACCATTCGTACTTTCCTCCACGGGAGGTATGTCTCAAACAGACTACGCTTTGATCGTTCCCTGGAAGACCAGTAGTAGTTTCCGATGCACATCTGGTGGCATTCTGTAATCTGTGGACTATCAGAGTGTTGATGAAACAAAGAAATTGCTTCGGGATTGAGTACAGGAGGCACCATGCGCACTTTCCTCCATGGAAGTAATGTCTCTAACAGTCTACGATTTGATCGTTCCCTGGAAGACCAGTAGTAGTTTCCTATGCACATCTGGAGGCATTCTGTAATCTGTGGACTATCAGAGTGCTGATGAACCACAGAATTTGCCTCGGGATTGAATACAAGATTCACCATGAGAACGTTCCTCCATGGGAGTAATGTCTCAAACAGTCTACGTTTTGATCGTTCCCTTTAAGACCAGTAGTAGTTTACGATGCACATCTGGAGGCATTCTGTAGTCTGTGGACTCTCAGACTGTTGATGAAACACAAAAATTGCATCGGGATTAAATACAACAGGCACCATGCGCACTTTCCTCCATGGGAGTAATGTCTTAAACAACATATTCTTTGATCGTACCCTGGAAGACCAGAAGTAGTTTCCGATGCACATCTGGAGGCATTCTGTAATCTGTGGACTATCAGAGTGTTGATGAAACACAGAAATTGCATCGGGATTAAATACAACTGTCACCATGCGCACTTTCCTCCATGGGAGTATTGTCTCAAACAGTCTACGCTTTGGTCGTTCCAAGGAAGACCAGCAGTAGTTTCCGATGCACATCTGGAGGCATTCTGTAATCTGTGGACTATCAGAGTGGTGATGAAACACAGAAAATGCGTCGGGATTGAGTAAAACAGTCACCATGTGCACTTTCCTCCATGTGAGTAATTCTCATACAGGCTACGCTTTGATCGTTCCCTGGAAGACCAGTAGTACTTTCCGATGCACATCTGGAGGCATTCAGTAATCTGTGGACTATCAGAGTGTTGATGAAACACAGTAATTGCATCGGGACTGAATACAACAGTCACCATGCGCACTTTCCTCCATGGAAGTAATGTCTCAAACAGTCTACTCTTTGATCGTACTCTGGAAGACCAGTAGTAGTTTCCGAAGCAAGTCTGGAGGCATTCTGTAATCTGTGGACTATCAGAGTGTTGATGAAACACAGAAATTGCATCGGGATTGAATACAACAGTCACCATGCGCACTTTCCTCCATGGGGGTAATTCTCAAACAGTCTACGCTTTTATCGTTCCCTGAAAGACCAGTAGTAGTTTCCGATGCACGTCTGGAGGCATTCTGTAATCTGTGGACCTTCAAAGTGTGTATCAAAACACAGAAATTGTATCGGGATTGAATATAACAGTCACCATGTGCACTTTCCTCCATGGGAGTAATGTCTCTAACAGTCTACGCTTTGATCATTCCCTGGAAGACCAGTAGTAGTTTCCGATGCACATCTGGAGGCATTCTGTAATCTGTGGACTATCTGAGTGTTGATGAAACACAGTAATAGCGTCGGGATTGAATACAACAGTCACCATGCACACTTTCCTCCATGGAAGTAATGTCTCAAACAGTCTACGCTTTGATCGTTCCCTTGAAGACTAGTAGTAGTTTCCGATGCACATCTCCAGGCATTTTGTAACCTGTGCACTATCAGAGTGTTGATGAAACACAGAAATGGCATCGGTATTCAATACAACAGTCACCATGCGCACTTTCCTCCATGGGAGTATTGTCTCAGACAGTCTACACTTTGGTCGTTCCCAGGAAGACCAGTAGTAGTTTCCGATACACATCTGGAGGCATTCTGTAATCTGTGGACTACAATAGTGCTGATGAAACACAGAAATTGCATCGGGATTGAATACAACAGTCAGCACGCGCACTTTCCACCATGGGAGAAATGTCTCAAACTGTCTACGCTTTGATCGTTCCCTGGAAGACCAGTAGTAGTTTCCGATGCTCATCTTGAGGCATTCTGTAATCTGTGGACGATCAGAGTGTTAATGAAACACAGATATTGCATCGGGACCGAATACAACAGTCACCATGCGCACTTTCCTCCATGGAAGTAATGTCTCTAACAGTCTATGCTTTGATCGTTCCCTGGAAGACCAGTAGTAGTTTCCGATGCACATCTGGAGGCATTCTGTACTCTGTGGGCTATCAGAGTGTTGATGAAACACAGAAATTGCATCGGGATTGAATACAACTGTCCTTATGCGCACTTTCCTCCATGGGAGTAATGTTTCAAACAGTCTACGTTTTGATCGTTCCCTGGAAGACCAGTAGTAGTTTACGATGCACATCTGGAGACAATCTGTAATCTGTAGACTATCAGAGTTTTGATGAAACACAGAAATTGCATCGGGATTGAATACAACAGTCACCACGCGCACTTTCCACCATGGGAGAAATGTCTCTAACAGTCTACGCTTTGATCGTTCCCTGGAAGACCAGTAGTAGTTTCCGATGCACATCTGGAGGCATTCTGTAATCTGTGGACTATCAGAGTGTTGATGAAACACAGAAATTGCATCGGGATTGAATAAAGCCGTCACCATGCGCACTTCCCTCCATAGAAGTAATGTCTCTAACAGTCTACGCTTTGATCGTTCCCTGGAAGACCAGTAGTAGTTTCCGATGCACATCTGGAGGCATTCTGTAACCTGTGGACTATCAGAGTGTTGATGAAACACAGAAATTGCATCGGGATTGAATAAAGCCGTCACCATGCGCACTTTCCTCCATGGAAGTAATGTCTCTAACAGTCTACGCTTTGATAATTCCCTGGAAGACCAGTAGCAGTTTCTAATGCACAACTGGAGGCACTCAGTAATCTGTGGACTATGTGAGTGTTGATCAAACAAAATAATTACATCGGGATTGAATACAACAGTCACCATGCGCTCTTTCCTTCATAGGAAAAAAGTCTCAAACATTCTACGCTTTGATCGTTCCCTTGAAGGCCAGTAGTAGTTTCCGATGCACATCTGGAGGTATTCTGTAATCTGTGGCCTATCAGAGTGTTGATGAAACACAGAAATTGCATCGGGATTGTATACAACAGTCACCATGCGCACTTTCCTCCATGGGAGTAATGTCTCAAACAGTCTACGTTTTGATCGTTCCCTGGAAGACCAGTAGTAGTTTACGATGCACATCTGGAGACAATCTGTAATCTGTGGACTATCAGAGTGTTGATGAAACACAGAAATTGCATCGGGATTGAATACAACAGTCACCACGCGCACTTTCCACCATGGGAGAAATGTCTCTAAAAGTCTACGCTTTGATCGTTCCCTGGAAGACCAGTAGTAGTTTCCGATGCAGATCTGGAGGCATTCTGTAATCTGCGGACTATCAGAGTGTTGATGAAACACAGAAATTGCATCGGGATTGAATAAAGCCGTCACCATGCGCACTTTCCACCATGGAAGTAATGTCTCTAACAGTCTACGCTTTGATAATTCCCTGGAAGACCAGTAGCTGTTTCTAATGCACATCTGGAGGCATTCTGTAATCTGTGGACTATCTGAGTGTTGATCAAACAAAAAAATTACATCGGGATTGAATACAACAGTCACCATGCGCACTTTCCTTCATGGGAAAAATGTCTCAAACATTCTACGCTTTGATAGTTCCCTTGAAGGCCAGTAGTAGTTTTCGATGCACATCTGGAGGCATTCAGTAATCTGTGGACTATCAGAGTGTTGATGAAACACAGAAATTGCATCGGGACTGAATACAACAGTCACCACGCGCACTTTCCTCCATAGGAGTAATGTCTCAAACAGTCTACTCTTTGATCGTTCTCTGGAAGACCAGTAGTAGTTTCCGAAGCAAGTCTGGCGGCATTCTGTTATCTGTGGACTATCAGAGTGTTGATGAAACACAGAAATTGCATCGGGATTGAATACAACAGTCACCATGCGCACTTTCCTACATGGGGGTAATTCTCAAACAGTCTACGCATTTATCGTTCCGTGGAAGACCAGTAGTAGTTTCCGATGCACGTCTGGAGGCATTCTGTAATCTGTGGACCTTCAAAGTGTGTATCAAAACACAGAAATTGCATCGGGATTGAATACAACAGTCACCACGCGCACTTTCCTCCATGGGAGTAATGTCTCAAACAGTCTACTCTTTGATCGTTCTCTGGAAGACCAGTAGTAGTTTCCGAAGCAAGTCTGGAGGCATTCTGTAATCTGTGGGCTATCAGAGCGTTGATGAAACACAGAAATTGCATAGGGATTGAATACAGCCGTCACCATGCGCACTTTCCTCCATGGAAGTAATGTCTCTAACGGTCTATGCTTTGATCGTTCCCTGGAAGACCAGTAGTAGTTTCCGATGCACATCTGGAGGCATTTTGTAATCTGTGGGCTATCAGAGTGTTGATGAAACACAGAAATTGCATCGGGATTGAATACAACAGTCACCATGCGCACTTTCCTCCATGGGAGTATTGTCTCATACAGTCTACACTTTGGTCGTTCCCAGGAAGACCAGTGGTAGTTTCCGATGCACATCTGGAGGCATTCTGTAATCTGTGGACTATCATAGTGCTGATGAAACACAGAAATTGCATCGGGATTGAATACAACAGTCACCACGCGCACTTTCCACCATGGGAGAAATGTCTCAAACTGTCTACGCTTTGATCGTTCCCTGGAAGACCAGTAGTAGTTTCCGATGCACATCTGGAGGCAGTCTGTAATCTGTGGACTATCAGAGTATTGATGAAACACAGAAATTGCATCGCGATTGAATACAGCCGTCACCATGCGCACTTTCCTCCATGGAAGTAATGTCTCTAACAGTCTATGCTTTGATCGTTCCCTGAAAGACCAGTAGTAGTTTCCGATGCACATCTGGAGGCATTCTGTAATCTGTGGGCTATCAAAATGTTGATGAAACACAGAAATTGCATCGGGATTGAATACAACAGTCACCATGCGCACTTTCCTCCATGAGAGTAATGTCTCAAACAGTCTACGTTTTGATCGTTCCCTGGAAGACCAGTAGTAGTTTACGATGCACATCTGGAGGCATTCTGTAGTCTGTGGACTATCAGACTGTTGATGAATCACAGAAATTGCATCGGGATTGAATACAACAGGCACCATGCGCACTTTCCTCCATGGGAGTAATGTCTCAAACAGGCTATTCTTTGATCGTTCCCTGGAAGACCAGTAGTAGTTCCCGATGCACATCTTGAGGCAGTCTGTAATCTGTGGACTATCAGAGTATTGATGAAACACAGAAATTGCATCGGGATTGAATACAGCCGTCACCATGCGCACTTTCCTCCATGGAAGTAATGTCTCTAACAGTCTATGCTTTGATCGTTCCCTGGAAGACCAGAAGTAGTTTCCGATGCACATATGGAGGCATTCTGTAATCTGTGGACTATCAGAGTGTTGATGAAACTCAGAAAATGCATCGGGATTGAGTAAAACAGTCACCATGTGCACTTTCCTCCATGTGAGTAATTCTAATACAGGCTACGCTTTGATCGTTCCCTGGAAGACCAGTAGTAGTTTCCGATGCACATCTGGAGGCATTCTGTAATCCGTGGACTATCAGAGTGTAGATGAAACACAGAAATTGCATCGGGATTGAATACAACAGTCTTCATGCGCACTTTCCTCCATGGGAGTAATGTCTCAAACAGTCTACGTTTTGATCGTTCCCTGGAAGACCAGTAGTAGTTTACGATGCACATCTGGAGACAATCTGTAATCTGTGGACTATCAGAGTGTTAATGAAACACAGAAATTGCATCGGGATTGAATACAACAGTCACCACGCGCACTTTCCACCATGGGAGAAATGTCTCTAACGGTCTACGCTTTGATCGTTCCCTGGAAGACCAGTAGTAGTTTCCGATGCACATCTGGAGGCATTCTGTAATCTGTGGACTATCAGAGTGTTGATGAAACACAGAAATTGCGTCGGGATTGAATAAAGCCGTCACCATGCGCACTTTCCTCCATGGAAGTAATGTCTCTAACAGTCTACGCTATGATAATTCCCTGAAAGACCAGTAGCAGTTTCTAATGCACATCTTGAGGCATTCTGTAATCTGTGGACTATCTGAGTGTTGATCAAACAAAAAAATTACATCGGGATTGAATACAACAGTCACCATGCGCACTTTCCTTCATGGGAAAAATTTCTCAAACATTCTTCGCTTTGATCGTTCCCTTGAAGGCCAGTCGTAGTTTCCGATGCACATCTGGAGGCATTCTGTAATCTGTGGACTATCAGAGTGTTGATGAAACACAGAAATTGCATCGGGATTGAATACAACAGTCACTATGCGCACTTTCCTCCATGGGGGTATTTCTCAAACAGTCTACGCTTTTATCGTTCCGTGGAAGACCAGTAGTAGTTTACGATGCACATCTGGAGACAATCTGTAATCTGTGGACTATCAGAGTGTTGATGAAAAACGGAAATTGCATCGGGATTGAATACAACAGTCACCACGCGCACTTTCCACCATGGGAGAAATGTCTCTAACAGTCTACGCTTTGATCGTTCCCTGGAAGACCAGTAGTAGTTTCCGATGCACATCTGGAGGCATTCTGTAATCTGTGGACTATCAGAGTGTTGATGAAACACAGAAATTCCATCGGGATTGAATAAAGCCGTCACCATGCGCACTTTCCTCCATGGAAGTAATGTCTCTAACAGTCTACGCTTTGATCGTTCCCTGGAAGACCAGTAGTAGGTTCCGATGCACATCTGGAGGCATTCTGTAATCTGTGGACTATCAGAGTGTTGATGAAACACAGAAATTGCATCGGGATTGAATACAACAGTCACCATGCGCACTTTCCTCCATGGAAGCAATGTCTCAAACAGTCTACTCTTTGATCGTTCTCTGGAAGACGAGTAGTAGTTTCCGAAGCAAGTCTGGAGGCATTCTGTAATCTGTGGACTATCAGAGTGTTGATGAAACACAGAAATTGCATCGGGATTGAATACAACTGTCACCATGCGCACTTTCCTCCATGGGGGTATTTCTCAAACAGTCTACGCTTTTATCGTTCCGTGGAAGACCAGTAGTAGTTTCCGATGCACGTCTGGAGGCATTCTGTAATCTGTGGACCTTCAAAGTGTGTATCAAAACACATAAATTGCATCGGGATTGAATATAACAGTCACCATGCGCACTTTCCTCCATGGGAGTAATGTCTCAAACAGTCTACGTTTTGATCGTTCCCTGGAAGACCAGTAGTAGTTTACGATGCACATCTGGAGACAATCTGTAATCTGTGGACTATCAGAGTGTTGATGAAACACAGAAATTGCATCGGGATTGAATACAACAGTCACCACGCGCACTTTCCACCATGGGAGAAATGTCTCTAACAGTCTACGCTATGATCGTTCCCTGGAAGACCAGTAGTAGTTTCCGATGCACATCTGGAGGCATTCTGTAATCTGTGGACTAACAGAGTGTTGATGAAACACAGAAATTGCATCGGGATTGAATAAAGCCGTCACCATGCGCACTTTCCTCCATGGAAGTAATGTCTCTAACAGTCTACGCTTTGATAATTCCCTGGAAGACCAGTAGCAGTTTCTAATGCACATCTGGAGGCATTCTGTAATCTGTGGACTATCTGAGTGTTGATCAAACAAAAAAATTACATCGGGATTGAATACAACAGTCACCATGCGCACTTTCCTTCATGGGAAAAATGCCTCAAACATTCTACGCTTTGATCGTTCCCTTGAAGGCCAGTAGTACTTTCCGATGCACATCTGGAGGCATTCAGTAATCTGTGGACTATCAGAGTGTTGATGAAACACTGAAATTGCATCGGGACTGAATAAAACAGTCACCATGCGCACTTTCCTCCATGGGAGTGATGTCTCAAACAGTCTACTCTTTGATCGTTCTCTGGAAGACCAGTAGTAGTTTCCGAAGCAAGTCTGGAGGCATTCTGTAATCTGTGGACTATCAGAGTGTTGATGAAACACAGAAATTGCATCGGGATTGAATACAACAGTCACCATGCGCACTTTCCTCCATGGTGGTAATGTCTCAATCAGTCTACGTTTTGATCGTTCCCTGGAAGACCAGTAGTAGTATACGATGCACATCTGGAGGCATTCTGTAGTCTGTGGACTATCACACTGTTGATGAAACACAGAAATTGCATCGGGATTGAATACAATAGGCACCATGCGCACTTTCCTTCATGGGAGTAATGTCTCAAACAGGCTATTCCTTGATCGTTCCCTGGGAGACCAGTAGTAGTTCCCAATGCACATCTGGAGGCAGTCTGTAATCTGTGGACTATCAGAGTATTGATGAAACACAGAAATTGCATCGGGATTGAATACAGCCGTCACCATGCGCACTTTCCTCCATGGAAGTAATGTCTCTAAGTGTCTATGCTTTGATCGTTCCCTGGAAGACCAGAAGTAGTTTCCGATGCACATCTGGAGGCATTCTGTAATCTGTGGATTATCAGAGTGTTGATGAAACTCAGAAAATGCATCGGGATTGAGTAAAACAGTCACCATGTGCACTTTCCTCCATGTGAGTAATTCTAATACAGGCTACGCTTTGATCGTTCCCTGGAAGACCAGTAGTGGTTTCCGATGCACATCTGGAGGCATTCTGTAATCCGTGGACTATCAGAGTGTTGATGAAACACAGAAATTGCATCGCGATTCAATACAACAGTCTTCATGCGCACTTTCCTCCATGGGAGTAATGTCTCAAACAGTCTACGTTTTGATCATTCCCTGGAAGACCAGTAGTAGTTTACGATGCACATCTGGAGACAATCTGTAATCTGTGGACTATCAGAGTGTTGATGAAACACAAAAATTGCATCGGGATTGAATACAACAGTCACCACGCGCACTTTCCACCATGGGAGAAATGTCTCTAACAGTCTACGCTTTGATCGTTCCCTGGAAGACCAGTAGTAGTTTCCGATGCACATCTGGAGGTATTCTGTAATCTGTGGACCATCAGAGTGTTGATGAAACACAGAAATTGCATCGGGATTGAATAAAGCCGTCACCATGCGCACCTTCCTCCATGGAAGTGATGTCTCTAACAGTCTAATCTTTGATAATTCCCTGGAAGACCAGTAGCAGTTTCTTGTGCACATCTGGAGGCATTCTGTAATCTGTGGACTATCTGAGTGTTGATCAAACAAAAAAATTACATCGGCATTGAATACAACAGTCACCATGAGCACTTTCCTTCATGGGAAAAATGTCTCAAACATTCTACGCTTTGATCGTTCCCTTGAAGGCCAGTAGTAGTTTCCGATGAACATCTGGAAGTATTCTGTAATCTGTGGCCTATCAGAGTGTTGATGAAACACAGAAATTGCATCGGGATTGAATACAACCGTCACCATGCGCACTTTCCTCCATGGGAGTAATGTCTCAAACAGTCTACGTGTTGATCGTTCCCTGGAAGACCAGTAGTAGTTTCCGATGCACATCTGGAGGCATTCTGTAATCTGTGGACTATCAGAGTGTTGATGAAACAGAGAAATTGCATCGGGATTGAATAAAGCCGTCACCATGCGCACTTTCCTCCATGGAAGTAATGTCTCTAACAGTCTACGCTTTGATAATTCCCTGGAAGACCAGTAGCAGTTTCTAATGCACATCTGGAGGCATTCTGTAATCTGTGGACTATCTGAGTGTTGATCAAACAAAGAAATTACATCGGGATTGAATACAACAGTCACCATGCGCACTTTCCTTCATGGGAAAAATGTCTCAAACATTCTACGCTTTGACCGTTCCCTTGAAGGCCAGTAGTAGTTTCCGATGCACATCTGGAGGTATTCTGTAGTCTGTGGCCTATCAGAGTGTTGATGAAACACAGAAATTGCATCGTGATTGAATACAACAGTCACCATGAGCACTTTCCTCCGTGGGAGTAATGTCTCAAACAGTCTACGTTTTGATCGTTCCCTGGAAGACCAGTAGTAGTTTACGATGCACATCTGGAGACAATCTGTAATCTGTGGACTATCAGAGTGTTGATGAAACACAGAAATTGCATCATGATTGAATACAATAGTCACCACGCGCACTTTCCACCATGGGAGAAATGTCTCTAACAGTCTACGCTTTGATCGTTCCCTGGAAGACCAGTAGTAGTTTCCGATGCACATCTGGAGGCATTCTGTAATCTGTGGACTATCAGAGTGTTGATGAAACACAGAAATTGCATCGGGATTGAATACAACAGCCACCATGAGCACTTTCCTCCATGGGGGTATTTCTCAAACAGTCTACGCTTTTATCGTTCCGTGGAAGACCAGTAGTAGTTTACGATGCACATCTGGAGACAATCTGTAATCTGTGGACTATCAGAGTGTTGATGAAAAACGGAAATTGCATCGGGATTGAATACAACAGTCACCACGCATACTTTCAACCATGGGAGATATGTCTCTAACAGTCTACGCTTTGATCGTTCCCTGGAAGACCAGTAGTAGTTTCCGATGCACATCTGGAGGCATTCTGTAATCTGTGGACTATCTGAGTGTTGATGAAACACAGAAATTGCATCGGGATTGAATAAAGCCGTCACCATGCGCACTTTCCTCCATGGAAGTAATGTCTCTAACAGTCTACGCTTTGATCGTTCCCTGGAAGACCAGTAGTAGTTTCCGATGCACATCTGGAGGCATTCTGTAATCTGTGGACTATCAGAGTGTTGATGAAACACAGAAATTGCATCGGGATTGAATAAAGCCGTCACCATGCGCACTTTCCTACATGGAAGTAATGTCTCAAACAGTCTACTCTTTGATCGTTCTCTGGAAGACCAGTAGTAGTTTCCGAAGCAAGTCTGGAGGCATTCTGTAATCTGTGGACTATCAGAGTGTTGATGAAACACAGAAATTGCATCGGGATTGAATACAACAGTCACCATGCGAACTTTCCTCCATGGGGGTATTTCTCAAACAGTCTACGCTTTTATCGTTCCGTGGAAGACCAGTAGTAGTTTCCGATGCACGTCTGGAGGCATTCTGTAATCTGTGGACCTTGAAAGTGTGTATCAAAACACAGAAATTGCATCGGGATTGAATATAACAGTCACCATGCGCACTTTCCTCCATGGGAGTAATGTCTCAAACAGTCTACGTTTTGATCGTTCCCTGGAAGACCAGTAGTAGTTTACGATGCACATCTGGAGACAACCTGTAAACTGTTGACTATCAGAGTGTTGATGAAACTCAGAAATTGCATCGGGATTGAATAAAGCCGTCACCATGCGCACTTTCCTCCATGGAAGTAATGTCTCTAACAGTCTACGCTTTGATAATACCCTGGAAGACCAGTAGCAGTTTCTAATGCACATCTGGAAGCATTCTGTAATCTGTGGACTATCTGAGTGTTGATCAAACAAAAAAATTACATCGGGTTGAATACAACAGTCACCATGCGCACTTTCCTTCATGGGAAAAATATCTCAAACATTCTACGCTTTGATCGTTCCCTTGAAGGCCAGTAGTAGTTTCCGATGCACATCTGGAGGTATTCTGTAATCTGTGGCCTATCAGAGTGTTGATGAAACACAGAAATTGCATCGGGATTGAATACAACAGTCACCATGCGCACTTTCCTCCATGGGAGTAATGTCTCAAACAGTCTACGTTTTGATCGTTCCCTGGAAGACCAGTAGTAGTTTACGATGCACATCTGGAGACAATCTGTAATCTGTGGACTATCAGAGTGTTGATGAAACACAGAAATTGCAGCGGGATTGAATACAACAGTCACCACGCGCACTTTCCACCATGGGAGAAATGTCTCTAACAGTCTACGCTTTGATCGTTCCCTGGAAGACCAGTAGTAGTTTCCGATGCACATCTGGAGGCATTCTGTAATCTGTGGACTATCAGAGTGTTGATGAAACACAGAAATTGCATCGGGATTGAATAAAGCCGTCACCATGCGCACTTTCCTCCATGGAAGTAATGTCTCAAACAGTCTACTCTTTGATCGTTCTCTGGAAGACCAGTAGTAGTTTCCGAAGCAAGTCTGGAGGCATTCTGTAATCTGTGGACTATCAGAGTGTTGATGAAACACAGAAATTGCATCGGGATTGAATACAACAGCCACCATGCGCACTTTCCTCCATGGGTGTATTTCTCAAACAGTCTACGCTTTGATCGTTCCGTGGAAGACCAGTAGTAGTTTCCGATGCACATCTGGAGGCATTCTGTAATCTGAGGAATATCAGAGTGTTGATCAAACAAAAAAATAACATCGGGATTGAATACAACAGTCACCATGAGCACTTTCCTTAATGGGAAAAATGTCTCAAACATTCTTCGCTTTGATCGTTCCCTTGAAGGCCAGTCGTAGTTTCCGATGCACATCTGGAGGCATTCAGTAATCTGTGGACTATCAGAGTGTTGATGAAACACAGAAATTGCATCGGGACTGAATACAACAGTCACCATGCGCACTTTCCTCCATTGGAGTAATGTCTCAAACAGTCTACTCTTTGATCGTTCTCTGGAAGACCAGTAGTAGTTTCCGAAGCAAGTCTGGAGGCATTCTGTAATCTGTGGACTATCAGAGTGTTGATGAAACACAGAAATTACATCGGGATTGAATACAACAGCCACCATGCGCACTTTCCTCCATGGGGGTATTTCTCAAACAGTCTACGCTTTTATCGTTCCGTGGAAGACCAGTAGTAGTTTACGATGCACATCTGGAGACAATCTGTAATCTGTGGACTATCAGAGTGTTGATGAAAAACGGAAATTGCATCGGGATTGAATACAACAGTCACCACGCCCACTTTCCACCATGGGAGAAATGTCTGTAACAGTCTACGCTTTGATCGTTCCCTGGAAGACCAGTAGTAGTTTCCGATGCACATCTGGAGGCATTCTGTAATCTGTGGACTATCAGAGTGTTGATGAAACACAGCAATTGCATCGGGATTGAATAAAGCCGTCACCATGCGCACTTTCCTCCATGGAAGTAATGTCTCTAACAGTCTACGCCATGATCGTTCCCTGGAAGACCAGTAGTAGTTTCCGATGCACATCTGGAGGCATTCTGTAATCTGTGGACTATCTGAGTGTTGATCAAACAAAAAAATTACATCGGGATTGAATACAACAGTCACCATGCGCACTTTCCTTCATGGGAAAAATGTCTCATACATTCTACGCTTTGATCGTTCCCTTGAAAGCCAGTAGTAGTTTCCGATGCACATCTGGAAGTATTCTGCAATCTGTGGCCTATCAGAGTGTTGATGAAACACAGAAATTGCATCGGGATTGAATACAACAGTCACCATGCGCACTTTCCTCCATGGGAGTAATGTCTCAAACAGTCTACGTTTTGATCGTTCCGTGGAAGACCAGTAGTAGTTTCCGATGCACATCTGGAGGCATTCTGTAATCTGTGGACTATCAGAGTGCTGATGAAACACAGAAATTGCATGGGGATTGAATAAAGCCGTCACCATGCGCACTTTCCTCCATGGAAGTAATGTCTCTAACAGTCTACGCTTTGATAATTCCCTGGAAGACCAGTAGCAGTTTCTAATGCACATCTGGAGGCATTATGTAATCTGTGGACTATCTGAGTGTTGATCAAACAAAAAAATTACATCGGGATTGAATACAACAGTCACCATGTGCACTTTCCTTCATGGGAAAAATGTCTCAAACATTCTAAGCTTTGATCGTTCCCTTGAAGGCCAGTAGTAGTTTCCGATGCACATCTGGAGGCATTCAGTAATCTGTGGACTATCAGAGTGTTGATGAAAAACAGAAATTGCATCGGGACTGAATACAACAGTCACCATGCGCACTTTCCTCCATGGGAGTAATGTCTCAAACAGTCTACGCTTTGATCGTTCTCTGGATGACCAGTAGTAGTTTCCAAAGCAAGTCTGGAGGCATTCTGTAATATGTGGACTATCAGAGTGTTGATGAAACACAGAAATTACATCGCGATTGAATACAACAGTCACCATCCGCGCTTTTCTCCATCGGAGTAATATCTGAAACAGTCTACGCTTTGATCGTTCCCTGGAATACCAGTAGTAGTTTCCGATGCACATCTGGAGGCATTCTGTAATCTGTGGACCTTCAAAGTGTTGATGAAACACAGAAATTGCATCGGTAGTGAATACGTCAGTCACGATTCGCCCTTTCCTCTGTGGGAGTAATGTGTTTTACAGTCTACGCTTGGATCGTTCCCAGGAATATCAGTAGTAGTTTCCGATGCGCATCTGGAGGTATTCTGCGATCTGTGGACTATCAGAGTGTTGATGAAACACAGAAATTGCATCGGGATTGAATACAACAGTCACCATGCGCACTTTCCTCCATGGGAGTAATGTCTCAAACAGTCTATGCATAGATCGTTCCCTGGAAGACCAGTAGTAATTTCCGATGCACGTCTGGACTCATTCTGTAATCTGGGGACTATCAGAGTGTTGATGAAGCACAGAAATTGCATCGGGATTGAATACAACAGTCACAATGCGCACTTTCCTCCATGGGAGTAATGTCTCAAACAGTCTACGCTTTGATCGTTCCCTGGAATATCAGTAGTAGTTTCCGATGCGCATCTGGAGGTATTCTGTAATCTGTGGACTTTCAGAGTGTTGATGAAACACAGAAATTGCATCGGGATTGAATACAACAGTCACCATGCGCAGTTTCCTCCATGGGAGTCATGTATCAAACAGTCTACGCTTTGACCGTTCCTGGAATACCAGTAGTAGTTTCCGATGCACATCTGGTGGCATTCTGTAATCTATGGACTATCAGAGTGTTGATGAAACACAGAAGTTGCATTGGGATTGAATACAACAGTCACCATGTGAACTTTCCTATACGGGAGTAATGTCTCAAACAGCCTATGTTTTGATCGTTCCCTGGAAGACCAGTAGTAGTTTCCGATGCACATCTGGAAGCATTCTGTAATCGGTGGACCTTCAAATGTTGATGAAACACAGAAATTGCATCGGGAGTGAATACAACAGTAATAATCCGCACTTTCCTCCATGGGAGTAACGTCTGAAACAGTCTACGCTTTGATCGTTCCCAGGAAGACGAGTAGTACTTTCCGATGCACATTTTGAGGCAATCTGTAGTCTGTGGACTATCAGAGCGTTGATGAAAGTCAGAAATTGCATCGAGATTGAATACAACAGTCACCATGCACACTTTCCTCCATGGGAGTAATGTCTCAAACAGTCTACGCGTTGATCGTTAACTGGAAGACCAGTAGTGGTTTCCGATGCAAATCTGGTGGCATTCTGTAATCTGTGGACTATCAGAGTGTTGGTGAAACACAGAAATAGCATCGGGATTGAATACAACAGTCACCATGCGCACTTACCTCCATGGGAGTAATGTCTCAAACAGTCTACGCTTTCATCGTTCCCTGGATGACCACTAGTAGTTTCCGATGCACATCTGGTGGCATTCTGTAATCTGTGTACTATCAGAGTGTTGATGAAACACAGAAATAGCATCGGGATTGAATACAACAGTTACCATGCGCACTTTCCTCCATGGGAGTAATGTCTCAAACAGTCTACGCTTTGATCGTTCCCTGGAAGACCAGTAGTAGTCTCCGATGCACACCTGGTGGCATTCTGTAATCTGTGGACTAACAGAGTGTTGATGAAACACAGATATTTCATCGGGATTGAATACAACAGTCAATATTCGCACTCTCCTCCATGGGAGTAATGTCTCAAACATTCTACGCTTTGATCGTCCCCTGGAAGACCAGTAGTAGTTTCCGATGCACATCTGGAGGCATTCTGTAATCTGTGGACTATCAGAGCGTTGATGAAACACAGAAATAGCATCGGGATTCAATACAACATTCACCATGCGCACATTCCTCCATGGGAGTAATGTCTCAAACAGTCTACGCTTTGATCGTTCAATGGAAGACCAGTGGTAGTCTCCGATGCACACCTGGTGGCATTCTGTAATCTGTGGACTAACAGAGTGTTGATGAAACACAGAAATTGCATCGGGATTGAATACACCAGTCAATATTCGCACTTTCCTCAATGGGGGTAATGTCTCAAACAGTCTACGCTTTGATCGTCCCCTGGAAGACCAGTAGTAATTTCCGACGCACACCTGCTGGCATTCTGTAATCTGTGGACTATCAGAGTAATGATGAAACACAGAAATAGCATCGGGATTGAATACAACAGTCACCATGCGCACTTTCCTCCACGGGAGTAATGTCTCAGACAGTCTACGATTTGATGGTTCTCTGAAAGACCAGTAGTAGTTTCCGATGCACATCTGATGGCATTCTGTAATCTGTGGACTATCAGAGTGTTGATGAAACACAGAAATTCCATCGGGATTGAAATCAACAGTCACCATGCGCACTTTCCTCCACGGGAGTAATGTCTCAAACAGTCTACGATTGGATTGTTCATTGGTTGACCAGTAGTAGTTTCCGATGCACATCTGGAGGCATTCTGTAATCTGTGGACTATCAGAGTGTTGATGAAACACAGAAATTGCATCGGGATTGAATACAACAGTCACCATGCGCACTTTCTTCCATGGGAGTAATGTCCCAAACAGTCTACGCTTTGATCGTTCCCTGGAAGACTAGTAGTAATTTCCGATGCACATTTGGAGGCATTCTGTAATATGTGGACTATCAGAGTGTTGATGAAACACAGAAATTGCATCGCGATTCAATACAACAGTCACCATCCGCGCTTTTCTTCCTCGGAGTAATATCTGAAACAGTCTACGCTTTGATCGTTCCCTGGAATACCAGTAGTAGTTTCCGATGCACATCTATAGGAATTCTGTAATCTGTGGACCATTAAAGTGTTGATGAAACACAGAAATTGCATCGGGAGTGAATACATCAGTCACAATCCGCCCTTTCCTACATGGGAGTAAAGTGTGATACAGTCTACGCTTGGATCGTTTCCAGGAAGACCAGTAGTAGTTTCCGATGCCCATCTGGTGGCATTCTGTAATCTGTGGACTTTCAGAGTGTTGATGAAACACAGAAATTGCATCGGGATTGAATACAACATTCATCATGCTCACTTTCTGCATGGGAGTAATGTCTCAAACAGTGTACGCTTTGATCGTTCTTGGAAGACCAGTAGTAGTTTCCGAGGCACATCTGGAGGCATTCTGTAATCTGTGGACTATCTGAGTGTTGATGAAACACAGAAATTGCATCGGGATTGAATACAACAGTCACCATGCACACTTTCATCCATGGGAGTAATGTCTCAAACAGTCTAAGCTTAGATCGTTCCCTGGAAGACCAGTAGTAATTTCCGATGCACATCTGGACTCATTCTGTAATCTGTGGACTATCAGAGTGTTGGTGAAACACAGAAATAGCATCGGGATTGAATACAACAGTCACCATGCGCACTTACCTCCATGGGAGTAATGTCTCAAACAGTCTACGCTTTCATCGTTCCCTGGAAGACCACTAATAGTTTCCGATGCACATCTGGTGGCATTCTGTAATCTGTGTACTATCAGAGTGTTGATGAAACACAGAAATAGCATCGGGATTGAATACAACAGTTACCATGCGCACTTTCCTCCATGGGAGTAATGTCTCAAACAGTCTACGCTTTGATCGTTCCCTGGAAGACCAGTAGTAGTCTCCGATGCACACCTGGTGGCATTCTGTAATCTGTGGACTAACAGAGTGTTGATGAAACACAGAAATTTCATCGGGATTGAATACAACAGACAATATTCGCACTCTCCTCCATGGGAGTAATGTCTCAAACATTCTACGCTTTGATCGTCCCCTGGAAGACCAGTAGTAGTTTCCGATGCACATCTGGAGGCATTCTGTAATCTGTGGACTATCAGAGCGTTGATGAAACACAGAAATAGCATCGGGATTCAATACAACATTCACCATGCGCACATTCCTCCATGGGAGTAATGTCTCAAACAGTCTACGCGTTGATCGTTAACTGGAAGACCAGTAGTGGTTTCCGATGCAAATCTGGTGGCATTCTGTAATCTGTGGACTATCAGAGTGTTGGTGAAACACAGAAATAGCATCGGGATTGAATACAACAGTCACCATGCGCACTTACCTCCATGGGAGTAATGTCTCAAACAGTCTACGCTTTCATCGTTCCCTGGATGACCACTAGTAGTTTCCGATGCAAATCTGGTGGCATTCTGTAATCTGTGTACTATCAGAGTGTTGATGAAACACAGAAATAGCATCGGGATTGAATACAACAGTTACCATGCGCACTTTCCTCCATGGGAGTAATGTCTCAAACAGTCTACGCTTTGATCGTTCCCTGGAAGACCAGTAGTAGTCTCCGATGCACACCTGGTGGCATTCTGTAATCTGTGGACTAACAGAGTGTTGATGAAACACAGATATTTCATCGGGATTGAATACAACAGTCAATATTCGCACTCTCCTCCATGGGAGTAATGTCTCAAACATTCTACGTTTTGATCGTCCCCTGGAAGACCAGTAGTAGTTTCCGATGCACATCTGGAGGCATTCTGTAATCTGTGGACTATCAGAGCGTTGATGAAACACAGAAATAGCATCGGGATTCAATACAACATTCACCATGCGCACATTCCTCCATGGGAGTAATGTCTCAAACAGTCTACGCTTTGATCGTTCAATGGAAGAATAGTGGTAGTCTCCGATGCACACCTGGTGGCATTCTGTAATCTGTGGACTAACAGAGTGTTGATGAAACACAGAAATTGCATCGGGATTGAATACACCAGTCAATATTCGCACTTTCCTCAATGGGGGTAATGTCTCAAACAGTCTACGCTTTGATCGTCCCCTGGAAGACCAGTAGTTATTTCCGACGCACACCTGCTGGCATTCTGTAATCTGTGGACTATCAGAGTAATGATGAAACACAGAAATAGCATCGGGATTGAATACAACAGTCACCATGCGCACTTTCCTCCACGGGAGTAATGTCTCAGACAGTCTACGATTTGATGGTTCTCTGAAAGACCAGTAGTAGTTTCCGATGCACATCTGATGGCATTCTGTAATCTGTGGACTATCAGAGTGTTGATGAAACACAGAAATTCCATCGGGATTGAATACAACAGTCACCATGCGCACTTTCCTCCACGGGAGTAATGTCTCAAACAGTCTACGATTGGATTGTTCATTGGTTGACCAGTAGTAGTTTCCGATGCACATCTGGAGGCATTCTGTAATCTGTGGACTATCAGAGCGTTGATGAAACACAGAAATAGCATCGGGATTCAATACAACATTCACCATGCGCACATTCCTCCATGGGAGTAATGTCTCAAACAGTCTACGCGTTGATCGTTAACTGGAAGACCAGTAGTGGTTTCCGATGCAAATCTGGTGGCATTCTGTAATCTGTGGACTATCAGAGTGTTGGTGAAACACAGAAATAGCATCGGGATTGAATACAACAGTCACCATGCGCACTTACCTCCATGGGAGTAATGTCTCAAACAGTCTACGCTTTCATCGTTCCCTGGATGACCACTAGTAGTTTCCGATGCAAATCTGGTGGCATTCTGTAATCTGTGTACTATCAGAGTGTTGATGAAACACAGAAATAGCATCGGGATTGAATACAACAGTTACCATGCGCACTTTCCTCCATGGGAGTAATGTCTCAAACAGTCTACGCTTTGATCGTTCCCTGGAAGACCAGTAGTAGTCTCCGATGCACACCTGGTGGCATTCTGTAATCTGTGGACTAACAGAGTGTTGATGAAACACAGATATTTCATCGGGATTGAATACAACAGTCAATATTCGCACTCTCCTCCATGGGAGTAATGTCTCAAACATTCTACGTTTTGATCGTCCCCTGGAAGACCAGTAGTAGTTTCCGATGCACATCTGGAGGCATTCTGTAATCTGTGGACTATCAGAGCGTTGATGAAACACAGAAATAGCATCGGGATTCAATACAACATTCACCATGCGCACATTCCTCCATGGGAGTAATGTCTCAAACAGTCTACGCTTTGATCGTTCAATGGAAGAATAGTGGTAGTCTCCGATGCACACCTGGTGGCATTCTGTAATCTGTGGACTAACAGAGTGTTGATGAAACACAGAAATTGCATCGGGATTGAATACACCAGTCAATATTCGCACTTTCCTCAATGGGGGTAATGTCTCAAACAGTCTACGCTTTGATCGTCCCCTGGAAGACCAGTAGTAATTTACGACGCACACCTGCTGGCATTCTGTAATCTGTGGACTATCAGAGTAATGATGAAACACAGAAATAGCATCGGGATTGAATACAACAGTCACCATGCGCACTTTCCTCCACGGGAGTAATGTCTCAGACAGTCTACGATTTGATGGTTCTCTGAAAGACCAGTAGTAGTTTCCGATGCACATCTGATGGCATTCTGTAATCTGTGGACTATCAGAGTGTTGATGAAACACAGAAATTCCATCGGGATTGAATACAACAGTCACCATGCGCACTTTCCTCCACGGGAGTAATGTCTCAAACAGTCTACGATTGGATTGTTCATTGGTTGACCAGTAGTAGTTTCCGATGCACATCTGGAGGCATTCTGTAATCTGTGGACTATCAGAGTGTTGATGAAACACAGAAATTGCATCGGGATTGAATACAACAGTCACCATGCGCACTCTCTTCCATGGGAGTAATGTCCCAAACAGTCTTCGCTTTGATCGTTCCCTGGAAGACCAGTAGTAATTTCCGATGCAGATTTGGAGGCATTCTGTAATATGTGGACTATCAGAGTGTTGATGAAACACAGAAATTGCATCGCGATTCAATACAACAGTCACCATCCGCGCTTTTCTTCCTCGGAGTAATATCTGAAACAGTCTACGCTTTGATCGTTCCCTGGAATACCAGTAGTAGTTTCCGATGCACGTCTATAGGCATTCTGTAATCTGTGGACCATTAAAGTGTTGATGAAACACAGAAATTGCATCGGGAGTGAATACATCAGTCACAATCCGCCCTTTCCTACATGGGAGTAAAGTGTGATACAGTCTACGCTTGGATCGTTTCCAGGAAGACCAGTAGTAGTTTCCGATGCCCATCTGGTGGCATTCTGTAATCTGTGGACTTTCAGAGTGTTGATGAAACACAGAAATTGCATCGGGATTGAATACAACATTCATCATGCGCACTTTCTGCATGGGAGTAATGTCTCAAACAGTGTACGCTTTGATCGTTCTTGGAAGACCAGTAGTAGTTTCCGATGCACATCTGGAGGCATTCTGTAATCTGTGGACTATCTGAGTGTTGATGAAACACAGAAATTGCATCGGGATTGAATACAACAGTCACCATGCACACTTTCATCCATGGGAGTAATGTCTCAAACAGTCTATGCTTAGATCGTTCCCTGGAAGACCAGTAGTAATTTCCGATGCACATCTGGACTCATTCTGTAATCTGTGGACTATCAGAGTGTTGGTGAAACACAGAAATAGCATCGGGATTGAATACAACAGTCACCATGCGCACTTACCTCCATGGGAGTAATGTCTCAAACAGTCTACGCTTTCATCGTTCCCTGGAAGACCACTAGTAGTTTCCGATGCACATCTGGTGGCATTCTGTAATCTGTGTACTATCAGAGTGTTGATGAAACACAGAAATAGCATCGGGATTGAATACAACAGTTACCATGCGCACTTTCCTCCATGGGAGTAATGTCTCAAACAGTCTACGCTTTGATCGTTCCCTGGAAGACCAGTAGTAGTCTCCGATGCACACCTGGTGGCATTCTGTAATCTGTGGACTAACAGAGTGTTGATGAAACACAGAAATTTCATCGGGATTGAATACAACAGTCAATATTCGCACTCTCCTCCATGGGAGTATGGTCTCAAACATTCTACGCTTTGATCGTCCCCTGGAAGACCAGTAGTAGTTTCCGATGCACATCTGGAGGCATTCTGTAATCTGTGGACCTTTAAAGTGTTGATGAAACACAGAAATTGCATCGGGAGTGAATACATCAGTCACAATCCGCCCTTTCCTACATGGGAGTAAAGTGTGATGCAGTCTACGCTTGGATCGTTTCCAGGAAGACCAGTAGTAGTTTCCGATGCCCATCTGGTGGCATTCTGTAATCTGTGGACTAACAGAGTGTTGATGAAACGCAGAAATTGCATCGGGATTGAATGCAATAGTCAATATTCGCATTTTCCTCCATGGGAGTAATGTCTCAATCAGTCTACGCTTTGATCGTCCCCTGGAAGACCAGTAGTAATTTCCGACGCACACCTGGTGGCATTCTGTAACCTGTGGACTATCAGAGTAATGATGAAACACAGAAATAGCATCGTGATTGAATGCAACAGTCACCATGCGCACTTTCCTCCATGGGAGTAATGTCTCAGACAGTCTACGATTTGATCGTTCTCTGAAAGACCAGTAGTAGTTTCCGATGCACATCTGATGGCATTCTGTAATCTGTGGACTATCAGAGTGTTGATGAAACACAGAAATTCCATCGGGATTGAATACAACAGTCATCATGCGCACTTTCCTCCATGGGAGTAATGTCTCAAACAGTCTACGATTGGATCGTTCATTGGTTGACCAGTAGTAGTTTCCGATGCACATCTGGAGGCATTCTGTAATCTGTGGACTATCATAGTGTTGATGAAACACAGAAATTGCATCGGGATTGAATACAACAGTCACCATGCGCACTTTCCTCCACGGGAGTGATATCTCAAACAGTGTACGCTTTGATCGTTCCCTGGAATACCAGTAGTAGTTTCCGATGCACATCTGGTTGCTTTCTGTAATCTGTGGACAATCAGATTGTTGATGAAACAGAGAAATTGCATCAGGATTGCATACAACAGGCACCATGCCGTCTTTCCTCCATGGGAGTAATGTCACAAACAGTCTACGCTTTGATCGTTCCCTGGTAGACCAGCAGTAGTTTCCGATGCACATCTGGTGGCATTCTGTAATCTGTGGAATATCAGAGTGTTGATGAAACAAAGAAATTGCATCGGGATTGAATACAACAGTCACCATACGCACTTTCCTCCATGGGAGTAATGTCTCAAACAGTCTACGCGTTGATCGTTCCCTGGAAGACCAGTAGTGGTTTCCGATGCAAATCTGGTGGCATTCTGTAATCTGTGGACTATCAGAGAGTTGATGAAACACAGAAAATGCATCGGGATTAAATACAACAGTCACCATGTGCACTTTTCTCTACGTGAGTGATATCTCAAACTGTCTACGCTTTGATCGTTCCCTGGAATACCAGTAGTAGATTCCGATGCACATCTGGTGGCATTCTGTAATCTGTGGACTATCAGAGTGTTGATGAAACACAGAAATTGCATCGGGATTGAATACAACAGTCACCATGCGCACTTTCTTCCATGGGAGTAATGTCTCAAATAGTCTACGCTTTAATCATTCCCTGGAAGACCAGTAGTAGTCACCGATACACATCTGGTGGCGTTCTGTAATCTGTGGACTACCAGAGTGTTGATGAAACACAGAAATTGCAACGGGATTGAATACAACAGTGAATACTCGCACTTTCCTCCATTTGAGTAATGTCTCAAAGCGTCTACGCTTTGATCGTTCCCTGGAAGACCAGTAGTAATTTCCGATGCACATCTGGTGGCATACTGTAATCTGTGGACTATCAGAGTGTTGGTGAAACACAGAAATAGCATCGGGATTGAATACAACAGTCACCATGCGCACTTACCTCCATGGGAGTAATGTCTCAAACAGTCTACGCTTTCATCGTTCCCTGGAAGACCAGTAGTAGTTTCCGATGCACATCTGGTGGCATTCTGTAATCTGTGGACTATCAGAGTGTTGATGAAACACAGTAAATGCATCGGGAATGAATACAACAGTCACCATGCGCACTTTCCTCCATTGGAGTAATGTCTCAAACAGTCTACGCTTTGATCGTTCCCTGGAAGACCAGTAGTAGTTTCCGATGCACATCTGGTGGCATTCTGTAATCTGTGGACTGTGAGAGTGTTGATGAAACACAGAAATTGCATCGGGTTTGAATACAACAGTCACCATGCACACTTTCCTCCACGGGAGTGATATCTCAACAGTCTACGCTTTGATCCTTCCCTGGAATACCACTAGTAGTTTCCGATGCACATCTGGTGGCATTCTGTAATCTGTGTACAATCAGAGTGTTGATGAAACACAGAAATGTCATCGGGATTGAATACAACAATCAATATTCGCACTTTCCTCCATGGGAGTAATGTCTCAAACAGTCTACGCTTTGATCGTCCCCTGGAAGACCAGTAGTAGTTTAAGATGCACATCTGGTGGCATTCTGTAATCTGTGGACTATCAGAGCGTTGATGAAACACAGAAATAGCATCGGGATTCAATACAACAGTCACCATGCGCACTTTCCTCCAATGGAGTAATGTCTCAAACAGTCTACGCTTTGATCGTTTCCTGGAAGACCAGTAGTAGTCTCCGATGCACACCTGGTGGCATTCTGTAATCTGTGGACTAACAGAGTGTTGATGAAACACAGAAATTGCATCTGGATTGAATACAACAGTCAATATTCGCAATTTCCTCAATCTGAGTAATGTCTCAAACAGTCTACGCTTTGATCGTCCCCTGGAAGACCAGGAGTAATTTCCGACGCACACCTGGTGGCATTCTGTACTCTGTGGACTATCAGAGTAATGATGAAACACAGAAATAGCATCGGGATTGAATACAAAAGTCACCATGCGCACTTTCCTATATGGGAGTAATGTCTCAGACAGTCTACGATTTGATCGTTCTCTGAAAGACCAGTAGTAGTTTCCGATGCACATCTGATGGCATTCTGTAATCTGTGGACTATCAGAGTGTTGATGAAACACAGAAATTCCATCGGGATTGAATACAACAGTCACCATGCGCACTTTCCTCCATGGGAGTAATGTCTCAAACAGTCTACGTTTTGATCGATCCCTGGAAGACCAGTAGTAGTTTACGATTCACATCTGGAGACAATCTGTAATCTGTGGACTATCAGAGTGTTGATGAAACACAGAAATTGCATCGGGATTGAATACAACAGTCACCACGCGCACTTTCCACCATGGGAGAAAAGTCTCTAACAGTCTACGCTTTGATCGTTCCCTGGAAGACCAGTAGTAGTTTCCGATGCACATCTGGAGGCATTCTGTAATCTGTGGACTATCAGAGTCTTGATGAAACACAGAAATTGCATCGGGATTGAATAAAGCCGTCACCATGCACACTTTCCTCCATGGAAGTAATGTCTCTAACAGTCTACGCTTTGATAATTCCCTGGAAGACCAGTAGCAGTTTCTAATGCACATCTGGAGGCATTACGTAATCTGTGGACTATCTGAGTGTTGATCAAACAAAAAAATTACATCGGGATTGAATACAACAGTCACCATGCGCACTTTCCTTCATAGGAAAAATGTCTCAAACATTCTAAGCTTTGATCGTTCCCTTGAAGTCCAGTAGTAGTTTCCGATGCACATCTGTAGGCATTCAGTAATCTGTGGACTACCAGAGTGTTGATGAAACACAGAAATTGCATCGGGATTGAATACAACAGTCACCATGCGCACTTTCCTCCATGGGAGTAATGTCTCAAACAGTCTATGCTTAGATCTTTCCCTGGAAGACCAGTAGTAATTTCCGATGCACATCTGGACTCATGCTGTAATCTGTGGACCATCAGAGTGTTGATGAAGCTCAGAAATTGCATCGGGATTGAATACAACAGTCACAATGCGCATTTTCCTCCATGGGAGTATTGTCTCAAACAGTCTACGCTTTGATCGTTCCCTGGAATATCAGTAGTAGTTTCCGATGCGCATCTGGAGGTATTCTGTAATCTTGGACTTTCAGAGTGTTGATGAAACACAGAACTTGCATCGGGATAGAATACAACAGTCACCATGCGCACTTTCTTGCATGGGAGTAATGTCTCAAACAAACTACGCTTTGATCGTTCTTGGAAGACAGTAGTCGTTTCCGATGCACATCTGGAGGCATTCTGTAATCTGTGGACTATCAGAGTGTATATGGAACACAGAAATTGCATCGGGATTGAATACAACATTCACCATGCGCACTTTCCTCGATGGGAGTAATGTCTCAAACAGTATACGATTTGATCGTTCCCTGGAAGACCAGTAGCAGTTTCCGATGCACATCTGGTGGCAAATTGTAATCTGTGGACTATCAGAGTTTTGATGAAACACAGAAATTGCATCGGGATTGAATACAACAGTCACCATGCGCCCTTTCCTCCATGGGAGTCATGTATCAAACAGTCTACGCTTTGATCGTTCCTGGAATACCAGTAGTAGTTTCCGATGCACATCTGGAAGCATTCTGTAATCTGTGGACCTTCAAAATGTTGTTGAAACCCAGAAATTGCATCGGGAGTGAATACAACAGTCATAATCCGCACTTTCCTTCATGGGAGTAACGTCTGAAACAGTCTACGCTTTGATCGTTCCCAGGAAGACGAGTAGTACTTTCCGATGCACATTTTGAGGCAACCTGTAGTCTGTGGACTATCAGAGAGTTGATGAAAGTCAGAAATTGCATCGAGATTGAATACAAAAGTCACCATGCGCACTTTTCTCCATGGGAGTAATGTTTCAAACAGTCTACGATTTGATTGTTCCCTGGAAGACTAGTAGTAGTTTTCGATGCACATCTCGAGGCATTCTGTAATCTATGGACTATCAGAGTGTTGATGAAACACAGAAATTCCATCGGGATTGAATACAACAGACACCATGCGCACTTTCCTCCATGGGAGTAATGTCTCAAACAGTCTACGCTTTGATTGTTCCCTGGAAGACCAGTAGTAGTTTCCGATGCACATCTGGTGGCATTCTGTAATCTGTGGACTATCAGAGTGTTGATGATACACAGATATTGCATCGGGATTGAATACAACAGACACCATGCGCACTTTCCTCCATGGGAGTAATGTCTCAAACAGTCTACGCTTTGATCGTTCCCTGGAAGACCAGTAGTAGTTTCCGATGCACATCTGGTGACATTCTGTAATCTGTGGACTATCAGAGTGTTGATGAAACACAGAAAATGCATCGGGATTAAATACAACAGTCACCATGTGCACTTTTCACCACGTGAGTGATATCTCAATCACTCTACGCTTTGATCGTTCCCTGGAATACCAATAGTAGGTTCCGATGCACATCTGGTGGCATTCTGTAATCTGTGTACTATCAGAGTGTTGATGAAACACAGAAATAGCATCGGGATTGAATACAACAGTCACCATGCGCACTTTCTTCCATGGGAGTAATGTCTCAAATAGTCTACGCTTTGATCGTTCCCTGGAAGTCCAGTAGTAGTCTCCGATACACATCTGGTGGCGTTCTGTAATCTGTGGACTACCAGAGTGTTGATGAAACACAGAAATTGCAACGGGATTGAATACAACAGTGAATACTCGCACTTTCCTCCATGGGAGTAATGTCTCAAAGCGTCTACGCTTTGATCGTTCCCTGGAAGACCAGTAGTAATTTCCGATGCACATCTGGTGGCAATCTGTAATCTGTGGACTATCAGAGTGTTGATGATACACAGATATTGCATCGGGATTGAATACAACAGACACCATGCGCACTTTCCTCCATGGGAGTAATGTCTCAAACAGTCTACGCTTTGATCGTTCCCTGGAAGACCAGTAGTAGTTTCCGATGCACATCTGGTGACATTCTGTAATCTGTGGACTATCAGAGTGTTGATGAAACACAGAAAATGCATCGGGATTAAATACAACAGTCACCATGTGCACTTTTCACCACGTGAGTGATATCTCAATCACTCTACGCTTTGATCGTTCCTTGGAATAACAATAGTAGGTTCCGATGCACATCTGGTGGCATTCTGTAATCTGTGTACTATCAGAGTGTTGATGAAACACAGAAATAGCATCGGGATTGAATACAACAGTCACCATGCGCACTTTCTTCCATGGGAGTAATGTCTCAAATAGTCTACGCTTTGATCGTTCCCTGGAAGTCCAGTAGTAGTTTCCGATGCACATCTGGTGGCATTCTGTAATCTGTGGACTGTGAGAGTGTTGATGAAACACAGACATAGCATCGGGTTTGAATACAACAGTCACCATGCACACTTTCCTCCAAGGGAGTGATATCTCAAACAGTCTACGCTTTGATCCTTCCCTGGAATACCACTAGTAGTCTCCGATGCACTTCTGGTGGCATTCTGTAATCTGTGTACTATCAGAGTGTTGATGAAACACAGAAATAGCATCGGGATTGAATACAACAGTTACCATGCGCACTTTCATCCATGGGAGTAATGTCTCAAACAGTCTACGCTTTGATCGTTCCCTGGAAGACCAGTAGTAGTCTCCGATGCACACCTGGTTGCATTCTGTAATCATTGGACTAACAGAGTGTTGATGAAACACAGAAATTTCATCGGGATTGAATACAACAGTCAATATTCGCACTCTCCGCCATGGGAGTAATGTCTCAAACAGTCTACGCTTTGATCGTCCCCTGGAAGACCAGTAGTAGTTTCCGATGCACATCTGGAGGCATTCTGTAATCTGTGGACTATCAGAGCGTTGATGAAACACAGAAATAGCATCGGGTTTCAATACAACAGTCACCATGCGCACTTTCCTCCATGGGAGTTATGTCTCAAACAGTCTACGCTTTGATCGTTCCCTGAAAGACCAGTGGTAGTCTCCGATGCACACCTGGTCGCATTCTGTAATCTGTGGACTAACAGAGTGTTGATGAAACACAGAAATTGCATCGGGATTGAATACACCAGTCAATATTCGCACTTTCCTCAATGGGAGTAATGTCTCAAACAGTCTACGCTTTGATCGTCCCCTGGAAGACCAGTAGTAATTTGCGACGCACACCTGGTGGCATTCTGTAATCTGTGGACTATCAGAGCGTTGATGAAACACAGAAATAGCATCGGGATTGCATACAACAGTCACCATGCGCACTTTCCTCCATGGGAGTAATGTCTCAAACAGTCTACGATTGGATCGTTCATTGGTTGACCAGTAGTAGTTTCCGATGCACATCTGGAGGCATTCTGTAATCTGTGGACTATCAGAGTGTTGATGAAACACAGAATTTGCATCGGGATTGAATACAACAGTCACCATGCGCACTTTCTTCCATGGGAGTAATGTCTCAAACAGTCTACGCTTTGATCGTTCCCTGGAAGACCTGTAGTAATTTCCGATGCACATTTGGAGGCATTCTGTAATATGTGGACTATCAGAGTGTTGATGAAACACAGAAATTGCATCGCGATTCAATACAACAGTCACCATCCGCGCTTTTCTCCCTCGGAGTAATATCTGAAACAGTCTACGCTTTGATCGTTCCCTGGAATACCAGTAGTAGTTTCCGATGCACATCTATAGGCATTCTGTAATCTGTGGACCTTTAAAGTGTTGATGAAACACAGAAATTGCATCGGGAGTGAATACATCAGTCACAATCCGCCCTTTCCTACATGGGAGTAAAGTGTGATACAGTCTACGTTTGGATCGTTTCCAGGAAGACCAGTAGTCGTTTCCGATGCCCATCTGGTGGCATTCTGTAATCTGTGGACTTTCAGAGTGTTGATGAAACACAGAAATTGCATCGGGATTGAATTCAACATTCACCATGCGCACTTTCCTGCATGGGAGTAATGTCTCAAACAGTGTACGCTTTGATCGTTCTTGGAAGACCAGTAGTAGTTTCCGATGCACATCTGGAGGCATTCTGTAATCTGTGGACTATCTGAGTGTTGATGAAACACAGAAATTGCATCGGGATTGAATACAACAGTCACCATGCCCACTTTCATCCACGGGAGTAATGTTTCAAACAGTCTACGCTTTGATAGTTCCCTGGAAGACCAGTAGTAGTCTCCGATGCACACCTGGTGGCATTCTGTAATCTGTGGACTAACAGAGTGTTGATGAAACACAGAAATTGCATCGGGATTGAATGCAATAGTCAATATTCGCACTTTCCTCCATGGAGTAACGTCTCAATCAGTCTACGCTTTGATCGTCCCCTGGAAGACCAGTAGTAATTTCCGACGCACACCTGGTGGCATTCTGTAACCTGTGGACTATCAGAGTAATGATGAAACACAGAAATAGCATCGTGATTGAATGCAACAGTCATCATGCGCACTTTCCTCCATGGGAGTAATGTCTCAAACAGTCTACGATTGGATCGTTCATTGGTTGACCAGTAGTAGTTTCCGATGCACATCTGGAGGCATTCTGTAATCTGTGGACTATCAGAGTGTTGATGAAACACAGAAATTGCATCGGCATTGAATACAACAGTCACCTTGCACACTTTCCTCCACGGGAGTGATATCTTAAACAGTGTACGTTTTGATCGTTCCCTGGAATACCAGTAGTAGTTTCCGATGCCCATCTGGTGGCTTTCTGTAATCTGTGGACTATCAGATTGTTGATGAAACAGAGAAATTGCATCAGGATTGCATACAACAGGTACCATGCGGACTTTCCTCCATGGGAGTAATGTCACAAACAGTCTACGCTTTGATCGTTCCCTGGTAGACCAGCAGTAGTTTCCGATGCACATCTGGTGGCATTCTGTAATCTGTGGACTATCAGAGTGTTGATGAAACACAGAAATTCCATTGGGATTGAATACAACAGTCACCATGCGCACTTTCCCCCATGGGAGTAATGTCTCAAACAGTCTACGCTTTGATCGTTCCCTGGAATACCAGTAGTAAGTTCCGATGCACATCTGGAGGCATTCTGTAATATGTGGACTATCAGAGTGTTGATGAAACACAGAAATTGCATCGGGATTGAATAGAACAGTCACCATGCGCACTTTCCTCCATGGGAGTAATGTCTCAAACGGTCTACGCGTTGATCGTTCCCTGGAAGACCAGTAGTGGTTTCCGATGCAAATCTGGTGGCATTCTGTAATCTGTGGACTATCAGGGTGTTGATGAAACTCAGAAATTACATCGGGATTGAATACAACAGTCACCATGCGCACTTTCTTCCATGGGAGTAATGTCTCAAATAGTCTACGCTTTGATCGTTCCCTGGAAGACCAGTAGTAGTATCCGATACACATCTGGTGGCGAACTGTAATCTGTGGACTACCAGAGTGTTGATGAAACACAGAAATTGCAACGGGATTGAATACAACAGTGAATACTGGCACTTTCCTCCGTTTGAGTAATGTCTCAAAGCGTCTACGCTTTGATCGTTCCCTGGAAGACCAGTAGTATTTTCCGATGCACATCTGGTGGCATACTGTAATCTGTGGACGATCAGAGTGTTGGTGAAACACAGAAATAGCATCGGGATTGAATACAACAGTCACCATGCGCACTTACCTCCATGGGAGTATGTCTCAAATAGTCTACGCTTTGATCGTTCCCTGGAAGACCAGTAGTAGTTTCCGATGCACATCTGGTGGCATTCTGTAATCTGTGGACTATCAGAGTGTTGATGAAACACAGAAATTGAATCGGGATTGAATACAACAGTCACCATGCGCACTTTCCTCCATGGGAGTAATGTCTCAAACAGTCTACGCTTTGATCGTTCCCTGGAAGACCAGTAGTAGTGTCCAATGCACACTTGGTGGCATTCTGTAATCTGTGGACTAACAGAGTGTTGATGAAACACAGAAATGTCATCGGGATTGAATACAACAGTCAATATTCGCACTTTCCTCAATGGGAGTAATGTCTCAAACAGACTACGCTTTGATCGTCCCCTGGAAGACCAGTAGTAATTTCCGACGCACACCTGGTGGCATTCTGTAATCTGTGGACTATCAGAGTAATGATGAAACACAGAAATAGCATCGGGATTGAATACAACAGTCACCATGCGCACTTTCCTATATGGGAGTAATGTCTCAGTCAGTCTACGATTTGATCGTTCTCTGAAAGACCAGTAGTAGTCTCCGATGCACACCTGGTGGCATTCTGTAATCTGTGGACTAACAGAGTGTTGATGAAACACAGAAATTGCATCGGGATTGAATGCAATAGTCAATATTCGCACTTTCCTCCATGGGAGTAATGTCTCAATCTTTCTACGCTTTGATCGTCCCCTGGAAGACCTGTAGTAATTTCCGACGCACACCTGGTGGCATTCTGTAACCTGTGGACTATCAGAGTAATGATGAAACACAGAAATAGCATCGGGATTGAATGCAACAGTCACCATGCGCACTTTCCTCCATGGTCGTAATGTCTCAGACAGTCTACGATTTGATCGTTCTCTGAAAGACCAGTAGTAGTTTCCGATGCACATCTGATGGCATTCTGTAATCTGTGGACTATCAGTGTGTTGATGAAACACAGAAATTCCATCGGGATTGAATACAACAGTCATCATGCGCACTTTCCTCCATGGGAGTAATGTCTCAAACAGTCTACGATTGGATCGTTCATTGGTTGACCAGTAGTAGTTTCCGATGCACATCTGGAGGCATTCTGTAATCTGTGGACTATCAGAGTGTTGATGAAACACAGAAATTGCATCGGGATTGAATACAACAGTCACTATGCGCACTTTCCTCCACGGGGGTGATATCTCAAACAGTGTACGCTTTGATCGTTCCCTGGAATACCAGTAGTAGTTTCCGATGCACATCTGGTGGCTTTCTGTAATCTGTGGACTATCAGATTGTTGATGAAACAGAGAAATTGCATCAGGCTTGCATACAACAGTCACCATGCGGACTTTCCTCCATGGGAGTAATGTCACAAACAGTCTACGCTTTGATTGTTCCCTGGTAGACCAGCAGTAGTTTCCGATGCACATCTGGTGGCATTCTGTAATCTGTAAACTATCAGAGTGTTGGTGAAACACAGAAATTCAATTGGGATAGAATACAACAGTCACCATGCGCACTTTCCTCCATGGGAGTAATGTCTCAAACAGTCTACGCGTTGATCGTTCCCTGGAAGACCAGTAGTGGTTTCCGATGCAAATCTGGTGGCATTCTGTAATCTGTGGACTATCAGAGTGTTGATGAAACACAGAAATTGCATCGGGATTGAATACAACAGTCATCATGCGCACTTTCTTCCATGGGAGTAATGTCTCAAATAGTCTACGCTTTGATCGTTCCCTGGAAGACCAGTAGTAGTCTCCGATGCACATCTGGTGGCATTCTGTAATCTGTGTACTATCAGAGTGTTGATGAAACACAGAAATAGCATCGGGATTGAATACAACAGTTACCATGCGCACTTTCCTCCATGGGAGTAATGTCTCAAACAGTCTACGCTTTGATCGTTCCCTGGAAGACCAGTAGTAGTTTCCGATGCACATCTGGTGGCATTCTGTAATCTGTGGACTATCAGAGTGTTGATGAAACACAGAAATTGCATCGGGATTGAATACAACAGTCACCATGCGCACTTTCCTCCATGGGAGTAATGTCTCAAACAGTCTACGCTTTGATCGTTCCCTGGAAGACCAGTAGTAGTTTCCGATGCAGGTCTCGTGGCATTCTGTAATCTGTGGACTGTGAGAGTGTTGATGAAACACAGAAATTGCATCGGGTTTGAATACAACAGTCACAATGCACACTTTCCTCCACGGGAGTGATATCTCAAAAGTCTACGCTTTGATCCTTCCCTGGAATACCACTAGTAGTTTCCGATGCACATCTGGTGGCATTCTGTAATCTGTGTACTATCAGAGTGTTGATGAAACACAGAAATAGCATCGGGATTGAATACAACAGTTACCATGCGCACTTTCCTCCATGGGAGTAATGTCTCAAACAGTCTACGCTTTGATCGTTCCCTGGAAGACCAGTAGTAGTCTCCGATGCACACTTGGTGGCATTCTGTAATCTGTGGACTAACAGAGTGTTGATGAAACACACAAATGTCATCGGGATTGAATACAACAGTCAATATTCGCACTTTCCTCCATGGGAGTAATGTCCCAAACAGTCTACGCTTTGATCGTCCCCTGGAAGACCAGTAGTAGTTTCCGATGCACATCTGGTGGCATTCTGTAATCTGTGGACTATCAGAGCGTTGATGAAACACAGAAATAGCATCGGGATTCAATACAACAGTCACCATGCGCACTTTCCTCCATGGGAGTAATGTCTCAATCAGTCTACGCTTTAATCGTTCCCTGGAAGACCAGTAGTAGTCTCCGATGCACACCTGGTGGCATTCTGTAATCTGTGGACTAACAGAGTGTTGATGAAACACAGAAATTGCATCGGGATTGAATACAACAGTCAATATTCGCACTTTCATCAATGGGAGTAATGTCTCAAACAGTCTACGCTTTGATCGTCCCCTGGAAGACCAGTAGTAATTTCCGACGCACACCTGGTGGCATTCTGTAATCCGTGGACTATCAGAGTAATGATGAAACACAGAAATAGCATCGGGATTGAATACAAAAGTCACCATGCGCACTTTCTTATATGGGAGTAATGTCTCAGACAGTCTACGATTTGATCGTTCTCTGAAAGACCAGTAGTAGTTTCCGATGCACATCTATAGGCATTCTGTAATCTGTGGACCTTTAAAGTGTTGATGAAACACAGAAATTGCATCGGGAATGAATACATCAGTCACATTCCGCCCTTTCCTACATGGGAGTAATGTGTGATACAGTCTACGCTTGGATCGTTTCCAGGAAGACCAGTAGTAGTTTCCGATGCCTATCTGGTGGCATTCTGTAATCTGTGGACTATCTGAGTGTTGAGGAAACACAGAAATAGCATCGGGAATCAATACAACAGTCACCATGCGCACTTTCCTCCATGGGAGTAATGTCTCAAACAGTCTACGCTTTGATCGTTCCCTGGAAGACGAGTAGTAGTCTCCGATGCACACCTGGTGGCATTCTGTAATCTGTGGACTAACAGAGTGTTGATGAAACACAGAAATTGCATCGGGATTGAATGCAATAGTCAATATTCCCACTTTCCTCCATGGGAGTAATGTCTCAAACAGTCTACGCTTTGATCGTCCCCTGGAAGACCAGTAGTAATTTCCGACGCACATCTGATGGCATTCTGTAATCTGTGGACTATCAGAGTGTTGATGAAACACAGAAATTCCATCGGGATTGAATACAACAGTCACCATGCGCACTTTCCTCCATGGGAGTAATGTCTCAAACAGTCTACGATTGGATCGTTCATTGGTTGACCAGTAGTAGTTTCCGATGCACATCTGGAGGCATTCTGTAATCTGTGGACTATCAGAGTGTTGATGAAACACAGAAATTGCATCGGGATTGAATACAACAGTCACCATGCGCACTTTCCTCCACGGGAGTGATATCTCAAACAGTGTACGCTTTGATCGTTCCCTGGAATACCAGTAGTAGTTTCCGATGCACATCTGGTGGCATTCTGTAATCTGTGGACTATCAGATTGTTGATGAAACTGAGAAATTGCATCAGGATTGCATACAACAGGCACCATGCGGACTTTCCTCCATGGGAGTAATGTCACAAACAGTCTACGCTTTGATCGTTCCCTGGAAGACCAGCAGTAGTTTCCGATGCACATCTGGTGGCATTCTGTAATCTGTGGACTATCAGAGTGTTGATGAAACAAAGAAATTCCATTGGGATTGAATACAACAGTCACCATGCGCACTTTCCTCCATGGGAGTAATGTCTCAAACGGTCTACGATTGGATCGTTCATTGGTTGACCAGTAGTAGTTTCAGATGCACATCTGGAGGCATTCTGTAATCTGTGGACTATCAGAGTGTTGATGAAACACAGAAATTGCATCGCGATTGAATACAACAGTCACCATCCGCGCTTTTCTCCATCGGAGTAATATCTGTAACAGTCTACGCTTTGATCGTTCCCTGGAATACCAGTAGTAGCTTCCGATGCACATCTGGAGGCATTCTGTAATTTGTGGACCTACAAAGTGTTGATGAAGCACAGAAATTGCATCCGGAGTGAATACATCAGTCACAATCCTCCCTTTCCTACATGGGAGTAGCGTCTGAAACAGTCTACGCTTTGATCGTTCCCAGGAAGACGTGTAGTAGTTTCCGATGCACATCTGGAGGCAATCTGTAATCTGTGGACTATCAGAGTGTTGATGAAAATCAGAAATTGCATCGAGATTGAATACAACAGTCACCATGCGCACTTTTCTCCATTTGAGTAACGTCTCAAACAGTCTACGTTTTGATTGTACCCTGGAAGACTAGTAGTAGTTTTCGATGCACATCTGGAGGCATTCTGTAATCTGTGGACTATCAGAGTGTTGATGAAACACAGAAATTCCATCGGGATTGAATACAACAGTCGCCATGCGCACTTCCCTCCATATGAGTAATGTCTCAAACAGTCTACGATTTGATCGTTCCCTGGAACACCAGTACTAGTTTCCGATGCACATCTGGTGGCATTCTGTAATCTGTGGCCTAACAGAGTGTTGATGAAACACAGAAATTGCATCGGGATTGAATACAAAAGTCAATATTCGCACATTCCTCCATGGGAGTAATGTCTCAAACAGTCTACGTTTTGATTGTTCCCTGGAAGACCAGTAGTAGTTTTCGATGCACATCTGGAGGCATTCTGTAATCTGTGGACTATCAGAGTGTTGATGAAACACAGAAATTCCATCGGGATTGAATACAACAGTCACCATGCGCACTTTCCTCCATGGGAATAAATCTCAAACAGTCTACGCTTTGATCGTTCTCTGATAGACCAGTAGTAGTTAACGATGCACATCTGATGGCATTCTGTAATCTGTGGACTATCAGTGTGTTGATGAAACACAGAAATTCCATCGGGATTGAATACAACATTCATCATTCGCACTTTCCTCCATGGGAGTAATGTCTCAAACAGTCTACGATTGGATCGTTCATTGGTTGACCAGTAGTAGTTTCCGATGCACATCTGATGGCATTCTGTAATCTGTGGACTATCAGAGTGTTGGTGAAACACAGAAATTCCATTGGGATAGAATACAACTGTCACCATGCGCACTTTCCTCCATGGGAGTAATGTCTCAAACATTCTACGCTTTGATCGTTCCCTGGAATACCAGTAGTAATTTCCGATGCACATCTGGAGGCATTCTGTAATATGTGGACTATCAGAGTGTTGATGAAACACAGAAATTGCATCGGGATTTAATACAACAGTCACCATGCGCACTTTCCTCCATGGGAGTAATGTCTCAAACAGTCTACGCGTTGATCGTTCCCTGGAAGACCAGTAGTGGTTTCCGATGCAAATCTGGTGGCATTCTGTAATCTGTGGACTATCAGAGTTTGATGAAACACATAAATTGCATCGGGATTGAATACAACAGTCACCATGCGCACTTTCTTCCATGGGAGTAATGTCTCAAATAGTCTACGCTTTGATCGTTCCCTGGAAGACCAGTAGTAGTCTCGAATACACATCTGGTGGCGTTCTGTAATCTGTGGACTACCAGAGTGTTGATGAAACACAGAAATTGCAACGGGATTGAATACAACAGTGAATACTCGCACTTTCCTCCATTTGAGTAATGTCTCAAAGCGTCTACGCTTTGATCGTTCCCTGGAAGACCAGTAGTAATTTCCGATGCACATCTGGTGGCATACTGTAATCTGTCGACTATCAGAGTGTTGATGAAACACAGAAATTGCATCGGGATTGAATACAACAGTTACCATGCGCACTTTCCTCCATGGGAGTAATGTCTCAAACAGTCTACGCTTTGATCGTTCCCTGGAAGACCAGTAGTAGTTTCCGATGCACATCTGGTGGCATTCTGTAATCTGTGGACTATCAGAGTGTTGATGAAACACAGAAATTGCATCGGGATTGAATACAACAGTCACCATGCGCACTTTCCTCCATGGGAGTAATGTCTCAAACAGTCTGCGCTTTGATCGTTCCCTGGAAGACCAGTAGTAGTTTCCGATGCACATCTGGTGGCATTCTGTAATCTGTGGACTATCAGAGCGTTGATGAAACACAGAAATAGCATCGGGATTCAATAAAACAGTCACCATGCGCACTTTCCTCCATGGGAGTAATGTCTCAAACAGTCTACGCTTTGATCGTTCCCTGGAAGACGAGTAGTAGTCTCCGATGCACACCTGGTGGCATTCTCTAATCTGTGGACTAACAGAGTGTTGATGAAACACAGAAATTCCATTGGGATTGAATACAACAGTCACCATGCGCACTTTCCTCCATGGGAGTAATGTCTCAAACGGTCTACGATTGGATCGTTCATTGGTTGACCAGTAGTAGTTTCAGATGCACATCTGGAGGCATTCTGTAATCTGTGGACTATCAGAGTGTTGATGAAACACAGAAATTGCATCGCGATTGAATACAACAGTCACCATCCGCGCTTTTCTCCATCGGAGTAATATCTGTAACAGTCTACGCTTTGATCGTTCCCTGGAATACCAGTAGTAGCTTCCGATGCACATCTGGAGGCATTCTGTAATTTGTGGACCTACAAAGTGTTGATGAAGCACAGAAATTGCATCCGCAGTGAATACATCAGTCACAATCCTCCCTTTCCTACATGGGAGTAGCGTCTGAAACAGTCTACGCTTTGATCGTTCCCAGGAAGACGTGTAGTAGTTTCCGATGCACATCTGGAGGCAATCTGTAATCTGTGGACTATCAGAGTGTTGATGAAAATCAGAAATTGCATCGAGATTGAATACAACAGTCACCATGCGCACTTTTCTCCATTTGAGTAACGTCTCAAACAGTCTACGTTTTGATTGTACCCTGGAAGACTAGTAGTAGTTTTCGATGCACATCTGGAGGCATTCTGTAATCTGTGGACTATCAGAGTGTTGATGAAACACAGAAATTCCATCGGGATTGAATACAACAGTCGCCATGCGCACTTCCCTCCATATCAGTAATGTCTCAAACAGTCTACGATTTGATCGTTCCCTGGAACACCAGTACTAGTTTCCGATGCACATCTGGTGGCATTCTGTAATCTGTGGCCTAACAGAATGTTGATGAAACACAGAAATTGCATCGGGATTGAATACAAAAGTCAATATTCGCACATTCCTCCATGGGAGTAATGTCTCAAACAGTCTACGTTTTGATTGTTCCCTGGAAGACCAGTAGTAGTTTTCGATGCACATCTGGAGGCATTCTGTAATCTGTGGACTATCAGAGTGTTGATGAAACACAGAAATTCCATCGGGATTGAATACAACAGTCACCATGCGCACTTTCCTCCATGGGAATAAATCTCAAACAGTCTACGCTTTGATCGTTTTCTGATAGACCAGTAGTAGTTAACGATGCACATCTGATGGCATTCTGTAATCTGTGGACTATCAGTGTGTTGATGAAACACAGAAATTCCATCGGGATTGAATACAACATTCATCATTCGCACTTTCCTCCATGGGAGTAATGTCTCAAACAGTCTACGATTGGATCGTTCATTGGTTGACCAGTAGTAGTTTCCGATGCACATCTGATGGCATTCTGTAATCTGTGGACTATCAGAGTGTTGGTGAAACACAGAAATTCCATTGGGATAGAATACAACTGTCACCATGCGCACTTTCCTCCATGGGAGTAATGTCTCTAACATTCTACGCTTTGATCGTTCCCTGGAATACCAGTAGTAATTTCCGATGCACATCTGGAGGCATTCTGTAATATGTGGACTATCAGAGTGTTGATGAAACACAGAAATTGCATCGGGATTTAATACAACAGTCACCATGCGCACTTTCCTCCATGGGAGTAATGTCTCAAACAGTCTACGCGTTGATCGTTCCCTGGAAGACCAGTAGTGGTTTCCGATGCAAATCTGGTGGCATTCTGTAATCTGTGGACTATCAGAGTTTGATGAAACACATAAATTGCATCGGGATTGAATACAACAGTCACCATGCGCACTTTCTTCCATGGGAGTAATGTCTCAAATAGTCTACGCTTTGATCGTTCCCTGGAAGACCAGTAGTAGTCTCGAATACACATCTGGTGGCGTTCTGTAATCTGTGGACTACCAGAGTGTTGATGAAACACAGAAATTGCAACGGGATTGAATACAACAGTGAATACTCGCACTTTCCTCCATTTGAGTAATGTCTCAAAGCGTCTACGCTTTGATCGTTCCCTGGAAGACCAGTAGTAATTTCCGATGCACATCTGGTGGCATACTGTAATCTGTGGACTATCAGAGTGTTGATGAAACACAGAAATTGCATCGGGATTGAATACAACAGTTACCATGCGCACTTTCCTCCATGGGAGTAATGTCTCAAACAGTCTACGCTTTGATCGTTCCCTGGAAGACCAGTAGTAGTTTCCGATGCACATCTGGTGGCATTCTGTAATCTGTGGACTATCAGAGTGTTGATGAAACACAGAAATTGCATCGGGATTGAATACAACAGTCACCATGCGCACTTTCCTCCATGGGAGTAATGTCTCAAACAGTCTGCGCTTTGATCGTTCCCTGGAAGACCAGTAGTAGTTTCCGATGCACATCTGGTGGCATTCTGTAATCTGTGGACTATCAGAGCGTTGATGAAACACAGAAATAGCATCGGGATTCAATACAACAGTCACCATGCGCACTTTCCTCCATGGGAGTAATGTCTCAAACTGTCTACGCTTTGATCGTTCCCTGGAAGACGAGTAGTAGTCTCCGATGCACACCTGGTGGCATTCTGTAATCTGTGGACTAACAGAGTGTTGATGAAACACAGAAATTGCATCGGGATTGAATGCAATAGTCAATATTCCCACTTTCCTCCATGGGAGTAATGTCTCAAACAGTCTACGCTTTGATCGTCCCCTGGAAGACCAGTAGTAATTTCCGACGCACACCTGGTGGCATTCTGTAATCCGTGGACTATCAGAGTAATGATGAAACACAGAAATAGCATCGGGATTGAATACAAAAGTCACCATGCGCACTTTCTTATATGGGAGTAATGTCTCAGACAGTCTACGTTTTGATCGTTCTCTGAAAGACCAGTAGTAGTTTCCGATGCACATCTGATGGCCTTCTGTAATCTGTGGACTATCAGAGTGTTGATGAAACACAGAAATTCCATCGGAATTGAATACAACAGTCACCATGCGCACTTTCCTCCATGGGAGTAATGTCTCAAACAGTCTACGATTGGATCGTTCATTGGTTGACCAGTAGTAGTTTCCGATGCACATCTGGAGGCATTCTGTAATCTGTGGACTATCAGATTGTCGATGAAACACAGAAATTGCATCGGGATTGAATACAACAGTCACCATGCGCACTTTCTTCCATGGGAGTAATGTCTCAAACAGTCTACGCTTTTATCGTTCCCTGGAAGACCAGTAGTAATTTCCGATTCACATCTGGAGGCATTCTGTAATATGTGGACTATCAGAGTGTTGATGAAACACAGAAATTGGATCGCAACTCAATACAACAGTCACCATCCGCGCTTTTCTCCCTCGGAGTAATATCTGAAACAGGCTACGCTTTGATCGCTCCCTGGAAGACCAGTAGTAGTTTCCGATGCACATCTATAGGCATTCTGTAATCTGTGGACCTTTAAAGTGTTGATGAAACACAGAAATTGCATCGGGAATGAATACATCAGTCACAATCCGCCCTTTCCTACATGGGAGTAATGTGTGATACAGTCTACGCTTGGATCGTTTCCAGGAAGACCAGTAGTAGTTTCCGATGCCTATCTGGTGGCATTCTGTAATCTGTGGACTATCTGAGTGTTGATGAAACACAGAAATTGCATCGGGATTGAATACAACAGTCACCATGCGCACTTTCCTCCATGGGAGTAATGTCTCAAACAGTCTACGCTTTGATCGTTCCCTGGAAGACCAGTAGTAGTTTCCGATGCACATCTGGTGGCATTCTGTAATCTGTGGACTGTGAGAGTGTTGATGAAACACAGATATTGCATCGGGTTTGAATACAACAGTCACAATGCACACTTTCCTCCACGGGAGTGATATCTCAACAGTCTACGCTTTGATCCTTCCCTGGAATACCACTAGTAGTTTCCGATGCACATCTGGTGGCATTCTGTAATCTGTGTACTATCAGAGTGTTGATGAAACACAGAAATAGCATCGGGATTGAATACAACAGTTACCATGCGCACTTTCCTCCATGGGAGTAATGTCTCAAACAGTCTACGCTTTGATCGTTCCCTGGAAGACCAGTAGTAGTCTCCGATGCACACTTGGTGGCATTCTGTAATCTGTGGACTAACAGAGTGTTGATGAAACACACAAATGTCATCGGGATTGAATACAACAGTCAATATTCGCACTTTCCTCCATGGGAGTAATGTCCCAAACAGTCTACGCTTTGATCGTCCCCTGGAAGACCAGTAGTAGTTTCCGATGCACATCTGGTGGCATTCTGTAATCTGTGGACTATCAGAGCGTTGATGAAACACAGAAATAGCATCGGGATTCAATACAACAGTCACCATGCGCACTTTCCTCCATGGGAGTAATGTCTCAATCAGTCTACGCTTTGATCGTTCCCTGGAAGACCAGTAGTAGTCTCCGATGCACACCTGGTGGCATTCTGTAATCTGTGGACCAACAGAGTGTTGATGAAACACAGAAATTGCATCGGGATTGAATACAACAGTCAATATTCGCACTTTCATCAATGGGAGTAATGTCTCAAACAGTCTACGCTTTGATCGTCCCCTGGAAGACCAGTAGTAATTTCCGACGCACACCTGGTGGCATTCTGTAATCAGTGGACTATCAGAGTAATGATGAAACACAGAAAGAGCATCGGGATTGAATACAAAAGTCACCATGCGCACTTTCCTATATGGGAGTAATGTCTCAGACAGTCTACGATTTGATCGTTCTCTGAAAGACCAGTAGTAGTTTCCGATGCACATCTGATGGCATTCTGTAATCTGTGGACTATCAGAGTGTTGATGAAACACAGAAATTCCATCGGGATTGAATACAACAGTCACCATGTGCACTTTCCTCCATGGGAGTAATGTCTCAAACAGTCTACGGTTGGATCGTTCATTGGTCGACCAGTAGTAGTTTCCGATGCACATCTGGAGGCATTCTGTTATCTGTGGACTATCAGATTGTTGATGAAACACAGAAATTGCATCGGGATTGAATACAACAGTCACCATGCGCACTTTCTTCCATGGGAGTAATGTTTCAAACAGTCTACGCTTTGATCGTTCCCTGGAAGACCAGTAGTAATTTCCGATTCACATCTGGAGGCATTCTGTAATATGTGGACTATCAGAGTGTTGATGAAACACAGAAATTGCATCGCAATTCAATACAACAGTCACCATCCGCGCTTTTCTCCCTCGGAGTAATATCTGAAACAGTCTACGCTTTGATCGTTCCCTGGAAGACCAGTAGTAGTTTCCGATGCACATCTATAGGCATTCTGTAATCTGTGGACCTTTAAAGTGTTGATGAAACACAGAAATTGCATCGGGAATGAATACATCAGTCACAATCCGCCCTTTCCTACATGGGAGTAATGTGTGATACAGTCTACGCTTGGATCGTTTCCAGGAAGACCAGTAGTAGTTTCCGATGCCTATCTGGTGGCATTCTGTAATCTGTGGACTATCTGAGTGTTGATGAAACACAGAAATTGCATCGGGATTGAATACAACAGTCTCCATGCGCACTTTCCTCCATGGGAGTAATTCTCAAACAGTCTACGCTTTGATCGTGCCCTGGAAGACCAGTAGTAGTTTCCGATGCACATCTGGTGGCATTCTGTAATCTGTGGACTATCAGAGCGTTGATGAAACACAGAAATAGAATCGGGAATCAATACAACAGTCACCATGCGCACTTTCCTCCATGGGAGTAATGTCTCAAACAGTCTACGCTTTGATCGTTCCCTGGAAGACGAGTAGTAGTCTCCGATGCACACCTGGTGGCATTCTGTAATCTGTGGACTAACAGAGTGTTGATGAAACACAGAAATTGCATCGGGATTGAATGCAATAGTCAATATTCCCACTTTCCTCCATGGGAGTAATGTCTCAAACAGTCTACGCTTTGATCGTCCCCTGGAAGACCAGTAGTAATTTCCGACGCACACCTGGTGGCATTCTGTAATCCGTGGACTATCAGAGTAATGATGAAACACAGAAATAGCATCGGGATTGAATACAAAAGTTACCATGCGCACTTTCTTATATGGGAGTAATGTCTCAGACAGTCTACGATTTGATCGTTCTCTGAAAGACCAGTAGTAGTTTCCGATGCACATCTGATGGCATTCTGTAATCTGTGGACTATCAGAGTGTTGATGAAACACAGAAATTCCATCGGAATTGATTACAACAGTCACCATGCGCACTTTCCTCCATGGGAGTAATGTCTCAAACAGTCTACGATTGGATCGTTCATTGGTTGACCAGTAGTAGTTTCCGATGCACATCTGGAGGCATTCTGTAATCTGTGGACTATCAGATTGTCGATGAAACACAGAAATTGCATCGAGATTGAATACAACAGTCACCATGCGCACTTTCTTCCATGGGAGTAATGTCTCAAACAGTCTACGCTTTGATCGTTCCCTGGAAGACCAGTAGTAATTTCCGATTCACATCTGGAGGCATTCTGTAATATGTGGACTATCAGAGTGTTGATGAAACACAGAAATTGCATCGCAATTCAATACAACAGTCACCATCCGCGCTTTTCTCCCTCGGAGTAATATCTGAAACAGGCTACGCTTTGATCGTTCCCTGGAAGACCAGTAGTAGTTTCCGATGCACATCTATAGGCATTCTGTAATCTGTGGACCTTTAAAGTGTTGATGAAACACAGAAATTGCATCGGGAATGAATACATCAGTCACAATCCGCCCTTTCCTACATGGGAGTAATGTGTGATACAGTCTACGCTTGGATCGTTTCCAGGAAGACCAGTAGTAGTTTCCGATGCCTATCTGGTGGCATTCTGTAATCTGTGGACTATCTGAGTGTTGATGAAACACAGAAATAGCATCGGGAATCAATACAACAGTCACCATGCGCACTTTCCTCCATGGGAGTAATGTCTCAAACAGTCTACGCTTTGATCGTTCCCTGGAAGACGAGTAGTAGTCTCCGATGCACACCTGGTGGCATTCTGTAATCTGTGGACTAACAGAGTGTTGATGAAACACAGAAATTGCATCGGGATTGAATGCAATAGTCAATATTCCCACTTTCCTCCATGGGAGTAATGTCTCAAACAGTCTACGCTTTGATCGTCCCCTGGAAGACCAGTAGTAATTTCCGACGCACACCTGGTGGCATTCTGTAATCCGTGGACTATCAGAGTAATGATGAAACACAGAAATAGCATCGGCATTGAATACAAAAGTTACCATGCGCACTTTCTTATATGGGAGTAATGTCTCAGACAGTCTACGATTTGATCGTTCTCTGAAAGACCAGTAGTAGTTTCCGATGCACATCTGATGGCATTCTGTAATCTGTGGACTATCAGAGTGTTGATGAAACACAGAAATTCCATCGGAATTGAATACAACAGTCACCATGCGCACTTTCCTCCATGGGAGTAATGTCTCAAACAGTCTACGATTGGATCGTTCATTGGTTGACCAGTAGTAGTTTCCGATGCACATCTGGAGGCATTCTGTAATCTGTGGACTATCAGATTGTCGATGAAACACAGAAATTGCATCGGGATTGAATACAACAGTCACCATGCGCACTTTCTTCCATGGGAGTAATGTCTCAAACAGTCTACGCTTTGATCGTTCCCTGGAAGACCAGTAGTAATTTCCGATTCACATCTGGAGGCATTCTGTAATATGTGGACTATCAGAGTGTTGATGAAACACAGAAATTGCATCGCAATTCAATACAACAGTCACCATCCGCGCTTTTCTCCCTCGGAGTAATATCTGAAACAGGCTACGCTTTGATCGTTCCCTGGAAGACCAGTAGTAGTTTCCGATGCACATCTATAGGCATTCTGTAATCTGTGGACCTTTAAAGTGTTGATGAAACACAGAAATTGCATCGGGAATGAATACATCAATCACAATCCGCCCTTTCCTACATGGGAGTAATGTGTGATACAGTCTACGCTTGGATCGTTTCCAGGAAGACCAGTAGTAGTTTCCGATGCCTATCTGGTGGCATTCTGTAATCTGTGGACTATCTGAGTGTTGATGAAACATAGAAATAGCATCGGGAATCAATACAACAGTCACCATGCGCACTTTCCTCCATGGGAGTAATGTCTCAAACAGTCTACGCTTTGATCGTTCCCTGGAAGACGAGTAGTAGTCTCCGATGCACACCTGGTGGCATTCTGTAATCTGTGGACTAACAGAGTGTTGATGAAACACAGAAATTGCATCGGGATTGAATGCAATAGTCAATATTCCCACTTTCCTCCATGGGAGTAATGTCTCAAACAGTCTACGCTTTGATCGTCCCCTGGAAGACCAGTAGTAATTTCCGACGCACATCTGATGGCATTCTGTAATCTGTGGACTATCAGAGTGTTGATGAAACACAGAAATTCCATCGGAATTGAATACAACAGTCACCATGCGCACTTTCCTCCATGGGAGTAATGTCTCAAACAGTCTACGATTGTATCGTTCATTGGTTGACCAGTAGTAGTTTCCGATGCACATCTGGAGGCATTCTGTAATCTGTGGACTATCAGAGTGTTGATGAAACACAGAAATTGCATCGGGATTGAATACATCAGTCACCATGCGCACTTTCCTCCACGGGAGTGATATCTCAAACAGTGTACGCTTTGATCGTTCCCTGGAATACCAGTAGTAGTTTCCGATGCACATCTGGTGGCATTCTGTAATCTGTGGACTATCAGATTGTTGATGAAACAGAGAAATTGCATCAGGATTGCATACAACAGGCACCATGCGCACTTTCCTCCATGGGAGTAATGTCACAAACAGTCTACGCTTTGATCGTTCCCTGGAAGACCAGCAGTAGTTTCCGATGCACATCTGGTGGCATTCTGTAATCTGTGGACTATCAGAGTGTTGATGAAACAAAGAAATTCCATTGGGATTGAATACAACAGTCACAATGCGCACTTTCCTCCATGGGAGTAATGTCTCAAACAGTCTACGATTGGATCGTTCATTGGTTGACCAGTAGTAGTTTCCGATGCACATCTAGAGGCATTCTGTAATCTGTGGACTATCAGAGTGTTGATGAAACACAGAAATTGCATCGCGATTGAATACAACAGTCACCATCCGCGCTTTTCTCCATCGGAGTAATATCTGAAACAGTCTACGCTTTGATCTTTCCCTGGAATACCAGTAGTAGCTTCCGATGCACATCTGGAGGCATTCTGTAATCTGTGGACCTACGAAGTGTTGATGAAGCACAGAAATTGCATCCGGAGTGATAACATCAGTCACAATCCTCCCTTTCCTACATGGGAGTAGCGTCTGAAACAGTCTACGCTTTGATCGTTCACAGGAAGACGTGTAGTAGTTTCCGATGCACATCTGGAGGCAATCTGTAATCTGTGGACTATCAGAGTGTTGATGAAAATCAGAAATTGCATCGAGATTGAATACAACAGTCACCATGCGCACTTTCCTCCATTTGAGTAACGTCTCAAACAGTCTACGTTTTGATTGTACCCTGGAAGACTAGTAGTAGTTTTCGATGCACATCTGGAGGCATTCTGTAATCTGTGGACTATCAGAGTGTTGATGAAACACAAAATTGCATCGCAATTCAATACAACAGTCACCATCCGCGCTTTTCTCCCTCGGAGTAATATCTGAAACAGTCTACGCTTTGATCGTTCCCTGGAAGACCAGTAGTAGTTTCCGATGCACATCTATAGGCATTCTGTAATCTGTGGACCTTTAAAGTGTTGATGAAACACAGAAATTGCATCGGGAATGAATACATCAGTCACAATCCGCCCTTTCCTACATGGGAGTAATGTGTGATACAGTCTACGCTTGGATCGTTTCCAGGAAGACCAGTAGTAGTTTCCGATGCCTATCTGGTGGCATTCTGTAATCTGTGGACTATCTGAGTGTTGATGAAACACAGAAATTGCATCGGGATTGAATACAACAGTCTCCATGCGCACTTTCCTCCATGGGAGTAATTCTCAAACAGTCTACGCTTTGATCGTGCCCTGGAAGACCAGTAGTAGTTTCCGATGCACATCTGGTGGCATTCTGTAATCTGTGGACTATCAGAGCGTTGATGAAACACAGAAATAGCATCGGGAATCAATACAACAGTCACCATGCGCACTTTCCTCCATGGGAGTAATGTCTCAAACAGTCTACGCTTTGATCGTTCCCTGGAAGACGAGTAGTAGTCTCCGATGCACACCTGGTGGCATTCTGTAATCTGTGGACTGTGAGAGTGTTGATGAAACACAGATATTGCATCGGGTTTGAATACAACAGTCACAATGCACACTTTCCTCCACGGGAGTGATATCTCAACAGTCTACGCTTTGATCCTTCCCTGGAATACCACTAGTAGTTTCCGATGCACATCTGGTGGCATTCTGTAATCTGTGTACTATCAGAGTGTTGATGAAACACAGAAATAGCATCGGGATTGAATACAACAGTTACCATGCGCACTTTCCTCCATGGGAGTAATGTCTCAAACAGTCTACGCTTTGATCGTTCCCTGGAAGACCAGTAGTAGTCTCCGATGCACACTTGGTGGCATTCTGTAATCTGTGGACTAACAGAGTGTTGATGAAACACACAAATGTCATCGGGATTGAATACAACAGTCAATATTCGCACTTTCCTCCATGGGAGTAATGTCCCAAACAGTCTACGCTTTGATCGTCCCCTGGAAGACCAGTAGTAGTTTCCGATGCACATCTGGTGGCATTCTGTAATCTGTGGACTATCAGAGCGTTGATGAAACACAGAAATAGCATCGGGATTCAATACAACAGTCACCATGCGCACTTTCCTCCATGGGAGTAATGTCTCAATCAGTCTACGCTTTGATCGTTCCCTGGAAGACCAGTAGTAGTCTCCGATGCACACCTGGTGGCATTCTGTAATCTGTGGACCAACAGAGTGTTGATGAAACACAGAAATTGCATCGGGATTGAATACAACAGTCAATATTCGCACTTTCATCAATGGGAGTAATGTCTCAAACAGTCTACGCTTTGATCGTCCCCTGGAAGACCAGTAGTAATTTCCGACGCACACCTGGTGGCATTCTGTAATCAGTGGACTATCAGAGTAATGATGAAACACAGAAAGAGCATCGGGATTGAATACAAAAGTCACCATGCGCACTTTCCTATATGGGAGTAATGTCTCAGACAGTCTACGATTTGATCGTTCTCTGAAAGACCAGTAGTAGTTTCCGATGCACATCTGATGGCATTCTGTAATCTGTGGACTATCAGAGTGTTGATGAAACACAGAAATTCCATCGGGATTGAATACAACAGTCACCATGTGCACTTTCCTCCATGGGAGTAATGTCTCAAACAGTCTACGGTTGGATCGTTCATTGGTCGACCAGTAGTAGTTTCCGATGCACATCTGGAGGCATTCTGTTATCTGTGGACTATCAGATTGTTGATGAAACACAGAAATTGCATCGGGATTGAATACAACAGTCACCATGCGCACTTTCTTCCATGGGAGTAATGTTTCAAACAGTCTACGCTTTGATCGTTCCCTGGAAGACCAGTAGTAATTTCCGATTCACATCTGGAGGCATTCTGTAATATGTGGACTATCAGAGTGTTGATGAAACACAGAAATTGCATCGCAATTCAATACAACAGTCACCATCCGCGCTTTTCTCCCTCGGAGTAATATCTGAAACAGTCTACGCTTTGATCGTTCCCTGGAAGACCAGTAGTAGTTTCCGATGCACATCTATAGGCATTCTGTAATCTGTGGACCTTTAAAGTGTTGATGAAACACAGAAATTGCATCGGGAATGAATACATCAGTCACAATCCGCCCTTTCCTACATGGGAGTAATGTGTGATACAGTCTACGCTTGGATCGTTTCCAGGAAGACCAGTAGTAGTTTCCGATGCCTATCTGGTGGCATTCTGTAATCTGTGGACTATCTGAGTGTTGATGAAACACAGAAATTGCATCGGGATTGAATACAACAGTCTCCATGCGCACTTTCCTCCATGGGAGTAATTCTCAAACAGTCTACGCTTTGATCGTGCCCTGGAAGACCAGTAGTAGTTTCCGATGCACATCTGGTGGCATTCTGTAATCTGTGGACTATCAGAGTGTTGATGAAACACAGAAATTGCATCGGGATTGAATGCAATAGTCAATATTCCCACTTTCCTCCATGGGAGTAATGTCTCAAACAGTCTACGCTTTGATCGTCCCCTGGAAGACCAGTAGTAATTTCCGACGCACACCTGGTGGCATTCTGTAATCCGTGGACTATCAGAGTAATGATGAAACACAGAAATAGCATCGGGATTGAATACAAAAGTTACCATGCGCACTTTCTTATATGGGAGTAATGTCTCAGACAGTCTACGATTTGATCGTTCTCTGAAAGACCAGTAGTAGTTTCCGATGCACATCTGATGGCATTCTGTAATCTGTGGACTATCAGAGTGTTGATGAAACACAGAAATTCCATCGGAATTGATTACAACAGTCACCATGCGCACTTTCCTCCATGGGAGTAATGTCTCAAACAGTCTACGATTGGATCGTTCATTGGTTGACCAGTAGTAGTTTCCGATGCACATCTGGAGGCATTCTGTAATCTGTGGACTATCAGATTGTCGATGAAACACAGAAATTGCATCGAGATTGAATACAACAGTCACCATGCGCACTTTCTTCCATGGGAGTAATGTCTCAAACAGTCTACGCTTTGATCGTTCCCTGGAAGACCAGTAGTAATTTCCGATTCACATCTGGAGGCATTCTGTAATATGTGGACTATCAGAGTGTTGATGAAACACAGAAATTGCATCGCAATTCAATACAACAGTCACCATCCGCGCTTTTCTCCCTCGGAGTAATATCTGAAACAGGCTACGCTTTGATCGTTCCCTGGAAGACCAGTAGTAGTTTCCGATGCACATCTATGGGCATTCTGTAATCTGTGGACCTTTAAAGTGTTGATGAAACACAGAAATTGCATCGGGAATGAATACATCAGTCACAATCCGCCCTTTCCTACATGGGAGTAATGTGTGATACAGTCTACGCTTGGATCGTTTCCAGGAAGACCAGTAGTAGTTTCCGATGCCTATCTGGTGGCATTCTGTAATCTGTGGACTATCTGAGTGTTGATGAAACACAGAAATAGCATCGGGAATCAATACAACAGTCACCATGCGCACTTTCCTCCATGGGAGTAATGTCTCAAACAGTCTACGCTTTGATCGTTCCCTGGAAGACGAGTAGTAGTCTCCGATGCACACCTGGTGGCATTCTGTAATCTGTGGACTAACAGAGTGTTGATGAAACACAGAAATTGCATCGGGATTGAATGCAATAGTCAATATTCCCACTTTCCTCCATGGGAGTAATGTCTCAAACAGTCTACGCTTTGATCGTCCCCTGGAAGACCAGTAGTAATTTCCGACGCACACCTGGTGGCATTCTGTAATCCGTGGACTATCAGAGTAATGATGAAACACAGAAATAGCATCGGCATTGAATACAAAAGTTACCATGCGCACTTTCTTATATGGGAGTAATGTCTCAGACAGTCTACGATTTGATCGTTCTCTGAAAGACCAGTAGTAGTTTCCGATGCACATCTGATGGCATTCTGTAATCTGTGGACTATCAGAGTGTTGATGAAACACAGAAATTCCATCGGAATTGAATACAACAGTCACCATGCGCACTTTCCTCCATGGGAGTAATGTCTCAAACAGTCTACGATTGGATCGTTCATTGGTTGACCAGTAGTAGTTTCCGATGCACATCTGGAGGCATTCTGTAATCTGTGGACTATCAGATTGTCGATGAAACACAGAAATTGCATCGGGATTGAATACAACAGTCACCATGCGCACTTTCTTCCATGGGAGTAATGTCTCAAACAGTCTACGCTTTGATCGTTCCCTGGAAGACCAGTAGTAATTTCCGATTCACATCTGGAGGCATTCTGTAATATGTGGACTATCAGAGTGTTGATGAAACACAGAAATTGCATCGCAATTCAATACAACAGTCACCATCCGCGCTTTTCTCCCTCGGAGTAATATCTGAAACAGGCTACGCTTTGATCGTTCCCTGGAAGACCAGTAGTAGTTTCCGATGCACATCTATAGGCATTCTGTAATCTGTGGACCTTTAAAGTGTTGATGAAACACAGAAATTGCATCGGGAATGAATACATCAATCACAATCCGCCCTTTCCTACATGGGAGTAATGTGTGATACAGTCTACGCTTGGATCGTTTCCAGGAAGACCAGTAGTAGTTTCCGATGCCTATCTGGTGGCATTCTGTAATCTGTGGACTATCTGAGTGTTGATGAAACACAGAAATAGCATCGGGAATCAATACAACAGTCACCATGCGCACTTTCCTCCATGGGAGTAATGTCTCAAACAGTCTACGCTTTGATCGTTCCCTGGAAGACGAGTAGTAGTCTCCGATGCACACCTGGTGGCATTCTGTAATCTGTGGACTAACAGAGTGTTGATGAAACACAGAAATTGCATCGGGATTGAATGCAATAGTCAATATTCCCACTTTCCTCCATGGGAGTAATGTCTCAAACAGTCTACGCTTTGATCGTCCCCTGGAAGACCAGTAGTAATTTCCGACGCACATCTGATGGCATTCTGTAATCTGTGGACTATCAGAGTGTTGATGAAACACAGAAATTCCATCGGAATTGAATACAACAGTCACCATGCGCACTTTCCTCCATGGGAGTAATGTCTCAAACAGTCTACGATTGGATCGTTCATTGGTTGACCAGTAGTAGTTTCCGATGCACATCTGGAGGCATTCTGTAATCTGTGGACTATCAGAGTGTTGATGAAACACAGAAATTGCATCGGGATTGAATACATCAGTCACCATGCGCACTTTCCTCCACGGGAGTGATATCTCAAACAGTGTACGCTTTGATCGTTCCCTGGAATACCAGTAGTAGTTTCCGATGCACATCTGGTGGCATTCTGTAATCTGTGGACTATCAGATTGTTGATGAAACAGAGAAATTGCATCAGGATTGCATACAACAGGCACCATGCGCACTTTCCTCCATGGGAGTAATGTCACAAACAGTCTACGCTTTGATCGTTCCCTGGAAGACCAGCAGTAGTTTCCGATGCACATCTGGTGGCATTCTGTAATCTGTGGACTATCAGAGTGTTGATGAAACAAAGAAATTCCATTGGGATTGAATACAACAGTCACAATGCGCACTTTCCTCCATGGGAGTAATGTCTCAAACAGTCTACGATTGGATCGTTCATTGGTTGACCAGTAGTAGTTTCCGATGCACATCTAGAGGCATTCTGTAATCTGTGGACTATCAGAGTGTTGATGAAACACAGAAATTGCATCGCGATTGAATACAACAGTCACCATCCGCGCTTTTCTCCATCGGAGTAATATCTGAAACAGTCTACGCTTTGATCTTTCCCTGGAATACCAGTAGTAGCTTCCGATGCACATCTGGAGGCATTCTGTAATCTGTGGACCTACGAAGTGTTGATGAAGCACAGAAATTGCATCCGGAGTGATAACATCAGTCACAATCCTCCCTTTCCTACATGGGAGTAGCGTCTGAAACAGTCTACGCTTTGATCGTTCACAGGAAGACGTGTAGTAGTTTCCGATGCACATCTGGAGGCAATCTGTAATCTGTGGACTATCAGAGTGTTGATGAAAATCAGAAATTGCATCGAGATTGAATACAACAGTCACCATGCGCACTTTCCTCCATTTGAGTAACGTCTCAAACAGTCTACGTTTTGATTGTACCCTGGAAGACTAGTAGTAGTTTTCGATGTACATCTGGAGGCATTCTGTAATCTGTGGACTATCAGAGTGTTGATGAAACACAAAATTGCATCGCAATTCAATACAACAGTCACCATCCGCGCTTTTCTCCCTCGGAGTAATATCTGAAACAGTCTACGCTTTGATCGTTCCCTGGAAGACCAGTAGTAGTTTCCGATGCACATCTATAGGCATTCTGTAATCTGTGGACCTTTAAAGTGTTGATGAAACACAGAAATTGCATCGGGAATGAATACATCAGTCACAATCCGCCCTTTCCTACATGGGAGTAATGTGTGATACAGTCTACGCTTGGATCGTTTCCAGGAAGACCAGTAGTAGTTTCCGATGCCTATCTGGTGGCATTCTGTAATCTGTGGACTATCTGAGTGTTGATGAAACACAGAAATTGCATCGGGATTGAATACAACAGTCTCCATGCGCACTTTCCTCCATGGGAGTAATTCTCAAACAGTCTACGCTTTGATCGTGCCCTGGAAGACCAGTAGTAGTTTCCGATGCACATCTGGTGGCATTCTGTAATCTGTGGACTATCAGAGCGTTGATGAAACACAGAAATAGCATCGGGAATCAATACAACAGTCACCATGCGCACTTTCCTCCATGGGAGTAATGTCTCAAACAGTCTACGCTTTGATCGTTCCCTGGAAGACGAGTAGTAGTCTCCGATGCACACCTGGTGGCATTCTGTAATCTGTGGACTAACAGAGTGTTGATGAAACACAGAAATTGCATCGGGATTGAATGCAATAGTCAATATTCCCACTTTCCTCCATGGGAGTAATGTCTCAAACAGTCTACGCTTTGATCGTCCCCTGGAAGACCAGTAGTAATTTCCGACGCACACCTGGTGGCATTCTGTAATCCGTGGACTATCAGAGTAATGATGAAACACAGAAATAGCATCGGGATTGAATACAAAAGTCACCATGCGCACTTTCTTATATGGGAGTAATGTCTCAGACAGTCTACGATTTGATCGTTCTCTGAAAGACCAGTAGTAGTTTCCGATGCACATCTGATGGCATTCTGTAATCTGTGGACTATCAGAGTGTTGATGAAACACAGAAATTCCATCGGAATTGAATACAACAGTCACCATGCGCACTTTCCTCCATGGGAGTAATGTCTCAAACAGTCTACGATTGGATCGTTCATTGGTTGACCAGTAGTAGTTTCCGATGCACATCTGGAGGCATTCTGTAATCTGTGGACTATCAGATTGTTGATGAAACACAGAAATTGCATCGGGATTGAATACAACAGTCACCATGCGCACTTTCTTCCATGGGAGTAATGTCTCAAACAGTCTACGCTTTGATCGTTCTCTGGAAGACCAGTAGTAATTTCCGATTCACATCTGGAGGCATTCTGTAATATGTGGACTATCAGAGTGTTGATGAAACACAGAAATTGCATCGCAATTCAATACAACAGTCACCATCCGCGCTTTTCTCCCTCGGAGTAATATCTGAAACAGTCTACGCTTTGATCGTTCCCTGGAAGACCAGTAGTAGTTTCCGATGCACATCTATAGGCATTCTGTAATCTGTGGACCTTTAAAGTGTTGATGAAACACAGAAATTGCATCGGGAATGAATACATCAGTCACAATCCGCCCTTTCCTACATGGGAGTAATGTGTGATACAGTCTACGCTTGGATCGTTTCCAGGAAGACCAGTAGTAGTTTCCGATGCACATCTGGTGGCATTCTGTAATCTGTGGACTATCAGAGTGTTGATGAAACACAGAAATTGCATCGGGATTGAATACAACAGTCACCATGCGCACTTTCTTCCATGGGAGTAATGTCTCAAACAGTCTACGCTTTGATCGTTCCCTGGAAGACCAGTAGTAATTTCCGATGCACATCTGGTGGCATTCTGTAATCTGTGGACTATCAGATTGTTGATGAAACAGAGAAATTGCATCAGGATTGCATACAACAGGCACCATGCGGACTTTCCTCCATGGGAGTAATGTCACAAACAGTCTACGCTTTGATCGTTCCCTGGAAGACCAGCAGTAGTTTCCGATGCACATCTGGTGGCATTCTGTAATCTGTGGACTATCAGAGTGTTGATGAAACAAAGAAATTCCATTGGGATTGAATACAACAGTCACCATGCGCACTTTCCTCCATGGGAGTAATGTCTCAAACAGTCTACGATTGGATCGTTCATTGGTTGACCAGTAGTAGTTTCCGATGCACATCGGGAGGCATTCTGTAATCTGTGGACTATCAGAGTGTTGATGTAACACAGAAATTGCATCGCGATTGAATACAACAGTCACCATCCGCGCTTTTCTCCATCGGAGTAATATCTGAAACAGTCTACGCTTTGATCGTTCCCTGGAATACCAGTAGTAGCTTCCGATGCACATCTGGAGGCATTCTGTAATCTGTGGACCTACAAAGTGTTGATGAAGCACAGAAATTGCATCCGGAGTGAATACATCAGTCACAATCCTCCCTTTCCTACATGGGAGTAACGTCTGAAACAGTCTACGCTTTGATCGTTCCCAGGAAGACGTGTAGTAGTTTCCGATGCACATCTGGAGGCAATCTGTAATCTGTGGACTATCAGAGTGTTGATGAAAATCAGAAATTGCATCGAGATTGAATACAACAGTCACCATGCGCACTTTTCTCCATGGGAGTAACGTCTCAAACAGTCTACGTTTTGATTGTACCCTGGTAGACTAGTAGTAGTTTTCGATGCACATCTGGAGGCATTCTGTAATCTGTTGACTATCAGAGTGTTGATGAAACACAGAAATTCCATCGGGATTGAATTCAACAGTCGCCATGCGCACTTCCCTCCATATGAGTAATGTCTCAAACAGTCTACGATTTGATCGTTCCCTGGAACACCAGTACTAGTTTCCGATGCACATCTGGTGGCATTCTGTAATCTGTGGCCTAACAGAGTGTTGATGAAACACAGAAATTGCATCGGGATTGAATACAACAGTCAATATTCGCACATTCCTCCATGGGAGTAATGTCTCAAAGGGTCTACGCTTTCATCGATCCCTGGAAGACCAGTAGTAATTTCCGATGCACATTTGGTGGCATTCTGTAATCTGTGGACTATCAGAGAGTTGGTGAAACACAGAAATAGCATCGGGATTGAATACAACAGTCACCATGCGCACTTTCCTCCATGGGAGTAATGTCTCAAACAGTCTACGGTTGGATCGTTCCCTGGAAGACCAGTAGTAGTTTCCGATGCACATCTGGTGGCATTCAGTAATCTGTGGACCATCAGAGTGTTGATGAAAATCAGAAATTGCATCGATATCGAATACAACAGTCACCATGAGTACTTTCCTCCATGGGAGTAATGTCTCAAACAGTCTACGTTTTGATTGTTCCCTGGAAGACCAGTAGTAGTTTTCGATGCACATCTGGAGGCATTCTGTAATCTGTGGACTATCAGAGTGTTGATGAAACACAGAAATTCCATCGGGATTGAATACAACAGTCACCATGCGCACTTTCCTCCATGGGAATAATTCTCAAACAGTCTACGCTTTGATCGATCCCTGGAAGACCAGTAGTAGTTTCTGATGCACATCTGGTGGCATTCTGTAATCTGTGGACTGTCAGAGTGTTGATGAAACACAGAAATTCCATTGGGATTGAATACAACAGTCACCATGCGCACTTTCCTCCATGGGAGTAATGTCTCAAACAGTCTACGCTTTGATCGTTCCCTGGAAGACCAGTAGTAGTCTCCGATGCACACCTGGTGGCATTCTGTAATGTGAGGACTAACAGAGTGTTGATGAAACACAGAAATTGCATCGGGATTGAATACAATAGTCAATATTCGCACTTTCCTCCATGGGAATAATGTCTCAAACAGTCTACGCTTTGATCGTCCCCTGGAAGACCAGTAGTAATTTCCGACGCACACCTGGTGGCATTCTGTAATCTGTGGACTATCGGAGTGTTGATGAAACACAGAAATAGCATCGGGATTGAATACAACAGTCACCATGCGCACTTTCATTCATGGGAGTAATGTCTCAGACAGTCTACGATTTGATCGTTCTCTGAAAGACCAGTAGTAGTTTCCGATGCACATCTGATGGCAATCTGTAATCTGTGGAGTATCAGAGTGTTGATGAAACACAGAAATAGCATCGGGATTCAATAGAACAGTCTCCATGCGCACTTTCCTCCATGGGAGTAATATCTGAAACAGTCTACGCTTTGATCGTTCCCTATATTACCAGTAGTAGTTTCCGATGCACATCTGGAGGCAATCTGTAATCTGTGGACCATCAGAGTGTTGATGAAACATAGAAATTGCATCGGGATGGAGTACAACAGTCACCATCCGCACTTTCCTCCATGGGAGTAATTCTCAAACAGTCTACGCTTTGATCGATCCCTGGAAGACCAGTAGTAGTTTCCGATGCACATCTGGTGGCATTCTGTAATCTGTGGACTATCAGAGTGTTGATGAAACACAGAAATTGCATCGGGATTGAATACAACAGTCACCATGCGCACTTTCCTCCATGGGAGTAATGTCTCAAAGAGTGTACGCTTTGATCGTTCCCCGGAAGACCAGTAGTAATTTCCGATGCACATCTGGTGGCATTCTGTAATCTGTGGACTATCAGAGAGTTGGTGAAGCACAGAAATAGCATCGGGATGAATACAACAGTCACCATGCGCACTTACCTCCATGGGACTAATGTCTCGAACAGTCTACGCTTTGATCGTTCCCTGGAAGACCAGTAGTAGTTTCCGATGCACATCTGGAGGCATTCTGTAATCTGTGGTCTATCCGAGTGTTGATGAAACACAGAAATTGCATCGGGATTGAATACAACAGTCACCATGCGCACTTTCCTCCATGGGAGTAATGTCTCAAACAGTCTACGGTTTGATCGTTCCCTGGAATATCAGTAGTAGTTTCCGATGCACATCTGGAGGCATTCTCGAATCTGTGGACTATCAGAGTGTTGATGAAACACAGAAATAGCATCGGGATTGAATACAACAGTCACCATGCGCACTTTCCTCCATGGGAGTAATGTCTCAGACAGTCTACGATTTGATCGTTCTCTGAAAGACCAGTAGTAGTTTCCGATGCACATCTGATGGCATTCTGTAATCTGTGGAGTATCAGAGTGTTGATGAAACACAGAAATAGCATCGGGATTCAATAGAACAGTCACCATGCGCACTTTCCTCCATGGGAGTAATATCTGAAACAGTCTACGCTTTGATCGTTCCCTATATTACCAGTAGTAGTTTCCGATGCACATCTGGAGGCATTCTGTAATCTGTGGACCTTCAAAGTGTTGATGAAACACAGAAATTGCATCGGGATTGAATACAACAGTCACCATCCGCACTTTCCTCCATGCGAGTAACATCTGAAACAGTCTACGCTTTGATCGTTCCCTGGAAGACCAGTAGTAGTTTCCGATGCACATCTGGTGGCATTCTGTAATCTGTGGACTGTCAGAGTGTTGATGAAACACAGAAATTGCATCGGGTTTGAATACAACAGTCACCATGCGCACTTTCCTCCATGGGAGTAATGTCTAAAACAGTCTACGCTTTGATCTTTTCCTGGAAGACCAGTAGTAGTTTCCGATGCACATCTGGTGGCATTCTGTAATCTGTGGACTGTCAGAGTGTTGACGAAACGCAGAAATTGCATCGGGTTTGAATACAACAGTCACCATGCGCACTTTCCTCCATGGGAGTAATGTCTAAAACAGTCTACGATTTGATCGTTCTCTGAAAGACCAGTAGTAGTTTCCGATGCACATCTGATGGCATTTTGTAATCTGTGGAGTATCAGAGTGTGGATGAAACACAGAAATAGCATCGGGATTCAATAGAACAGTCACCATGCGCACTTTCCTCCATGGGAGTAATATCTGAAACAGTCTACGCTTTGTTCGTTCCCTATATTACCAGTAGTAGTTTCCGATGCACATCTGGAGGCATTCTGTAATCTGTGGACCTTCAAAGTGTTGATGAAACACAGAAATTGCATCGGGATTGAATACAACTGTCACCATCCGCACTTTCCTCCATGCGAGTAACATCTGAAACAGTCTACGCTTTGATCGTTCCCTGGAAGACCAGTAGTAGTTTCCGATGCACATCTGGTGGCATTCTGTAATCTGTGGACTGTCAGAGTGTTGATGAAACACAGAAATTGAATCGGGTTTGATTACAACAGTCACCATGCGCACTTTCCTCCATGGGAGTAATGTCTAAAACAGTCTACGCTTTGATCTTTCCCTGGAAGACCAGTAGTAGTTTCCGATGCACATCTGGTGGCATTCTGTAATCTATGGACTTTTAGAGTGCTGATGAAACACAGAAATTACATCGGGATTGAATACAACAGTCACCATGCGCACTTTCCTCCATGGGAGTAATGTCTCAAAGAGTGTACGCTTTGATCGTTCCCTGGAAGACCAGTAGTAATTTCCGATGCACATCTGGTGGCATTCTGTAATCTGTGGACTATCAGAGAGTTGGTGAAGCACAGAAATAGCATCGGGATGAATACAACAGTCACCATGCGAACTTATCTCCATGGCACTAATGTCTCAAACAGTCTACGCTTTGATCGTTCCCTGGAAGACCAGTAGTAGTTTCCGATGCACATCTGGTGGCATTCTGTAATCTGTGGACTATCAGAGTGTTGATGAAACACAGAAATTTCATCGGGATTGAATACAACAGTCACCATGCGCACTTTCCTCCATGGGAGTAATGTCTCAAAGAGTGTACGCTTTGATCGTTCCCTGGAAGACCAGTAGTAATTTCCGATGCACATCTGGTGGCATTCTGTAATCTGTGGACTATCAGAGAGTTGGTGAAGCACAGAAATAGCATCGGGATGAATACAACAGTCACCATGCGAACTTACCTCCATGGGACTAATGTCTCAAACAGTCTACGCTTTGATCGTTCCCTGGAAGACCAGTAGTAGTTTCCGATGCACATCTGGAGGCATTCTGTAATCTGTGGACTATCCGAGTGTTGATGAAACACAGAAATTGCATCGGGATTGAATACAACAGTCACCATGCGCACTTTCATCCATGGGAGTAATGTCTCAAACATTGTACGGTTTGATCGTTCCCTGGAATATCAGTAGTAGTTTCCGATGCACATCTGGAGGCATTCTCTAATCTGTGGACTATCTGAGTGTTGATGAGACACTGATATTAAATCGGGATTGAATACAACATTCACCATCCGCACTCTCCTCCTTGGTGGTAATGTCTGAAACAGTCTACGTTTTGATCGTTCCCAGGAAGACCATTAGTAGTTTCCGGTGCACATCTGGAAGCATTCTGTAATCTGTGGACCTTCAAAATGTTGATGAAACACAGAAATTGCATCGGGAGTGAATACAACAGTGACCATCCGCACTTTCCTCCATGGGAGTAACGTAAGAATCAGTCTACGCCTTGATCGTTCCCAGGAAGACGTGTAGTAGTTTCCGATGCACATCTGGAGGCAATCTGTAATCTGTGGACTATCAGAGTGTTAATGAAAATCAGAAATTTCATCGAAATTGAATACAACAGTCACCATGCGCACTTTTCCCCATGCCAGTAACGTCTCAAGCAGTCTACGTTTTGATTGTTCCCTGGAAGACTAGTAGTAGTTTTCGATGCACATCTGGAGGCATTCTGTAATCTGTGGACTATCAGAGTGTTGATGAGACACAGAAATTCCAACGGGATTGAATACAACAGTCGCCATGCGCACTTCCCTCCATGGGAGTAATGTCTCAAACAGTCTACGATTTGATCGTTCCCTGGAACACCAGTACTAGTTTCCGATGCACATCTGGTGGCATTCTGTAATCTGTGGCCTAACAGAGTGTTGATGAAACACAGAAATTGCATCGGGATTGAATACAACAGTCAATATTCGCACATTCCTCCATGGGAGTAATGTCTCAAAGGGTCTACGCTTTGATCGATCGATTGAAGACCAGTAGTAATTTCCGATGCACATTTGGTGGCATTCTGTAATCTGTCGACTACCAGAGTGTTGGTGAAACACAGAAATAGCATCGGGATTGAACAGTCACCATGCGCACTTTCCCCCATGGGAGTAATGTCTCAAACTGTCTACGCTTTGATCGTTCCCTGGAAGACCAGTAGTAGTTTCCGATGCACATCTGGTGGCATTCTGTAATCTGTGACCATCAGAGTGTTGATGAAAATCAGAAATTGCATCGACATTGAATACAACAGTCACCAAGAGTACTTTCCTCCATGGGAGTATTGTCTCAAACAGTCTACGTTTTGATTGTTCCCTGGAAGACCAGTAGTAGTTTTCGATGCACATCTGGAGGCATTCTGTAATCTGTGGACTATCAGAGTGTTGATGAAACAGAGAAATTGCATCGGGACTGAATACAACAGTCAATATTCGCACTTTCCTCCATGGGAATAATTCTCAAACAGTCTACGCTTTGATCGATCCTTGGAAGACCAGTAGTAGTTTCTGATGCACATCTGGTGGCATTCTGTAATCTGTGGACTATCAGAGTGTTGATGAAACACAGAAATTGCATCGGGATTGAATACAACAGTCACCATGCGCACTTTCCTCCATAGGAGTAATGTCTCAAACAGTCCACGCGTTGATCGTTCCCTGGAAGACCAGTAGTGGCATCCGATGCAAAACTGGTAACATTCTGTAATCTGTGGACTATCAGAGTGTTGATGAAACGCAGAAAATGCATCGGGATTAAATACAACAGTCACCATGTGCACTTTTCTCCACGTGAGTGATATCTCAAACAGTCTACGCTTTGATCGTTCCCTGGAATACCAGTAGTAGATTCCGATGCACATTTGGTGGAATTCTGTAATCTGTGGACTATCAGAGTGTTGATGAAAAACAGAAATAGCATCGGGATTGAATACAACAGTCACCATGCGCACTTTTTCCATGGGAGTAATGTCTCAAATATTCTACGATTTGATCGTTCCCTGGAAGACCAGTAGTAGTCTCCGATACACATCTCCTCCATGGGAGTAATGTCTCAAACAGTCTACGATTGGATCGTTCATTGGTTGACCAGTAGTAGTTTCCGATGCACATCTGGAGGCATTCTGTAATCTGTGGACCATCAGAGTGTTGATGAAAACCAGAAATTGCATCGGTATTGAATACAACAGTCACCATAAGTACTTTCCTCCATGGGAGTAATGTCTCAAACAGTCTACGTTTTGAATGTTCCCTGGAACACCAGTAGTAGTTTTCGATGCACATCCGGAGGCATTCTGTAATCTGTGGACTATCAGAGTGTTGATGAAACACAGAAATTCCATCGGGATTGAATACAACAGTCACCATGCGCACTTTCCTCCATGGGAATAATTCTCAAACAGTCTACGCTTTGATCGATCCCTGGAAGACCAGTAGTAGATTCTGATGCACATCTGGTGGCATTCTGTAATCTGTGGACTATCAAAGTGTTGATGAAACACAGAAATTCCATTGGGATTGAATACAACAGTCACCATGCGCACTTTCCTCCATGGGAGTAATGTCTCAAACAGTCTACGCGTTGATCGTTCCCTGGAAGACCAGGATCGATAGGATAGTTCATTAGTTGACCAGTAGTAGTTTCCGATGCACATCTGGTAGCATTCTGTAATCTGTGGACTAACAGAGTGTTGATGAAACACAGAAATTGCATCGGGATTGAATACCACAGTCACCATGCGCACTTTCCTCCATGGGAGTAATGTCTCAAAGAGTGTACGCTTTGATCGTTCCCTGGAAGACCAGTAGTAATTTCCGAAGCACATCTGGTGGCATTCTGTAATCTGTGGACTATCAGAGAGTTGGTGAAGCACAGAAATAGCATCGGGATGAATACAACAGTCACCATGCGCACTTACCTCCATGGGACTAATGTCTCAAGCAGTCTACGCTTTGATCGTTCCCTGGAAGACCAGTAGTAGTTTCCGATGCACATCTGGAGGCATTCTGTAATCTGTGGACTATCCGAGTGTTGATGAAACACAGAAATTGCATCGGGAATGAATACAACAGTCACCATGCGCACTTTCATCCATGGGAGTAATGTCTCAAACAGTCTATGCTTAGACCGTTCCCTGGAAGACCAGTAGTAATTTCCGATGCACATCTTCAGTCATTCTGTAATCTGTGGACTATCAGAGTGTTGATGAAACACAGAAATTGCATTGGGATTGAATACAACAGCCACAATGCGCAGTTTCCTCCATGGGAGTAATGTCTCAAACAGTCTACGGTTTGATCGTTCCCTGGAATATCAGTAGTAGTTTCCGATGCACATCTGGAGGCATTCTCTAATCTGTGGACTATCAGAGTGTTGATGAGACACTGATATTGAATCGGGATTGAATACAACATTCACCATCCGCACTCTCCTCCTTGGTGGTAATGTCTGAAACAGTCTACGCTTTGATCGTTCCCAGGAAGACCATTAGTAGTTTCCGGTGCACATCTGGAAGCATTCTGTAATCTGTGGACCTTCAAAATGTTGATGAAACACAGAAATTGCATCGGGAGTGAATACAACAGTGACCATCCGCACTTTCCTCCATGGGAGTAACGTAAGAAACAGTCTACGCTTTGATCGTTCCCAGGAAGACGTGTAGTTGTTTCCGATGCACATCTGGAGGCAATCTGTAATCTGTGGACTATCAGAGTGTTAATGAAAATCAGAAATTTTATCGAAATTAAATACAACAGTCACCATGCGCACGTTTCCCCATGGCAGTAACGTCTCAAGAAGTCTACGTTTTGATTGTTCCCTGGAAGACTAGTAGTAGTTTTCGATGCACATCTGGAGGCGTTCTGTAATCTGTGGACTATCAGAGTGTTGATGAAACACAGAAATTCCAACGGGATTGTATACAACATTCGCCATGCGCACTTCCCTCCATGGGAGTAATGTCTCAAACAGTCTACGATTTGATCGTTCCCTGGAACACCAGTACTAGTTTCCGATGCACATCTGGTGGCATTCTGTAATCTGTGGCCTAACAGAGTGTTGATGAAACACAGAAATTGCATCGGGATTGAATACAACAGTCAATATTCGCACATTCCTCCATGGGAGTAATGTCTCAAACAGTCTACGTTTTGATTGTTCCCTGGAAGACCAGTAGTAGTTTTCGACGCACATCTGGAGGCATTCTGTAATCTGTGGACTATCAGAGTGTTGATGAAACAGAGAAATTGCATCGGGACTGAATACAACAGTCAATATTCGCACTTTCCTCCATGGGAATAATTCTCAAACAGTCTACGCTTTGATCGATCCTTGGAAGACCAGTAGTAGTTTCTGATGCACATCTGGTGGCATTCTGCAATCTGTGGACTATCAGAGTGTTGATGAAACACAGAAATTGCATCGGGATTGAATACAACAGTCACCATGCGCACTTTCCTCCATGGGAGTAATGTCTCAAACAGTCTACGCGTTGATCGTTCCCTGGAAGACCAGTAGTGGCATCCGATGCAAAACTGGTGGCATTCTGTAATCTGTGGACTATCAGAGTGTTGATAAAACGCAGAAAATGCATCGCGATTAAATACAACAGTCACCATGTGCACTTTTCTCCACGTGAGTGATATCTCAAACAGTCTACGCTTTGATCGTTCCCTGGAATACCAGTAGTAGATTCCGATGCACATCTGGTGGAATTCTGTAATCTGTGGACTATCAGAGAGTTGATGAAAAACAGAAATAGCATCGGGATTGAATACAACAGTCACCATGCGCACTTTTTCCATGGGAGTAATGTCTCAAATATTCTACGATTTGATCGTTCCCTGGAAGACCAGTAGTAGTCTCCGATACACATCTGGTGGCGTTCTGTAATCTGTGGACTACCAGAGTGTTGATAAAACACAGAAATTGCAATGGGATTGAATACAACAGTCAATACTCGCACTTTCCTCCATGGAAGTAATGTCTCAAAGAGCCTACGCTTTGATCGTTCCCTGGAAGATCAGTAGTAATTTCCGATGCACATCTGGTGGCATTCTGTAATCTGTGGACTATCAGAGTGTTGGTGAAACACAGAAATAGCTTCGGGATTGAATACAACAGTCACCATGCGCACTTACCTCCATGGGAGTAATGTCTCAAACAGTCTACGCTTTGATCGTTCCCTGGAAGACCAGTAGTAGGTTCCGATGCACATCTGGTGTCATTCTGTAATCTGTGGACTATCAGAGTGTTGATGAAACACAGAAATTGCATCGGGATTGAATACAACAGTCACCATGCGCACTTTCCTCCATGGGAGTATTGTCTCAAACAGTCTACGCTTTGATCGATCCCTGGAAGACCAGTAGTAGTTTCCGATGCACAACTGGTGGCATTCTGTAATCTGTGGACTGTGAGAGTGTTGATGAAACAATGAAATTGCATCGGGTTTGAATACAACAGTCACCATGCGCACTTTCCTCCATGGGAGTAATGTCTCAAACAGTCTACGCTTTCAACGTTCCCTGGAAGACCAGTAGTAGTCTCCGATGCACACCTGGTGGCATTCTGTAATCTGTGGACTAACAGACTTTTGATGAAACACAAAATTGCATCGGGATTGTATACAATAGTCAATATTCGCACTTTCCTCCATGGGAATAATGTCTCAAACAGTCTACGCTTTGATCATTCCCTTGAAGACCAGTAGTAATTTCCGACGCACACGTGGTGTCATTCTGTAATCTGTGGACTATCAGAGTGTTGATGAAACACAGAAATAGCATCGGGATTGAATACAACAGTCACCATGCGCACTTTCCTCCATGGGAGTAATGTCTCAGAGAGTCTACGATTTGATCGATCTCTGAAAGACCAGTAGTAGTTTCCGATGCACATCTGAAGGCATTCTGTAATCTGTGGACTATCAGAGTGTTGATGAAACACAGAAATTCCATCGGGATGGAATACAACAGTCACCATGCGCACTTTCCTCCATGGGAGTAATGTCTCAAACAGTCTACGATTTGATCGTTCCCTGGAATACCAGTAGTATTTTCCGATGCACATCTGGAGGCATTCTGTAATATGTGGACTATCAGAGTGTTGATGAAACACAGAAATTGCATCGGGATTGAATACAACAGTCACCATGCGCACTTTCCTCCATGGGAGTAATGTCTCAAACAGTCTACGCGTTGATCGTTCCCTGGAAGACCAGGATCGATAGGATCGTTCATTAGTTGACCAGTAGTAGTTTCCGATGCACATCTGGTAGCATTCTGTAATCTGTGGACTATCAGAGTGTTGATGAAACACAGAAATTGCATCGGGATTGAATACCACAGTCACCATGCGCACTTTCCTCCATGGGAGTAATGTCTCAAAGAGTGTACGCTTTGATCGTTCCCTGGAAGACCAGTAGTAATTTCCGAAGCACATCTGGTGGCATTCTGTAATCTGTGGACTATCAGAGAGTTGGTGAAGCACAGAAATAGCATCGGGATGAATACAACAGTCACCATGCGCACTTACCTCCATGGGACTAATGTCTCAAGCAGTCTACGCTTTGATCGTTCCCTGGAAGACCAGTAGTAGTTTCCGATGCACATCTGGAGGCATTCTGTAATCTGTGGACTATCCGAGTGTTGATGAAACACAGAAATTGCATCGGGAATGAATACAACAGTCACCATGCGCACTTTCATCCATGGGAGTAATGTCTCAAACAGTCTATGCTTAGACCGTTCCCTGGAAGACCAGTAGTAATTTCCGATGCACATCTTCAGTCATTCTGTAATCTGTGGACTATCAGAGTGTTGATGAAACACAGAAATTGCATTGGGATTGAATACAACAGCCACAATGCGCAGTTTCCTCCATGGGAGTAATGTCTCAAACAGTCTACGGTTTGATCGTTCCCTGGAATATCAGTAGTAGTTTCCGATGCACATCTGGAGGCATTCTCTAATCTGTGGACTATCAGAGTGTTGATGAGACACTGATATTGAATCGGGATTGAATACAACATTCACCATCCGCACTCTCCTCCTTGGTGGTAATGTCTGAAACAGTCTACGCTTTGATCGTTCCCAGGAAGACCATTTGTAGTTTCCGGTGCACATCTGGAAGCATTCTGTAATCTGTGGACCTTCAAAATGTTGATGAAACACAGAAATTGCATCGGGAGTGAATACAACAGTGACCATCCGCACTTTCCTCCATGGGAGTAACGTAAGAAACAGTCTACGCTTTGATCGTTCCCAGGAAGACGTGTAGTTGTTTCCGATGCACATCTGGAGGCAATCTGTAATCTGTGGACTATCAGAGTGTTAATGAAAATCAGAAATTTTATCGAAATTAAATACAACAGTCACCATGCGCACGTTTCCCCATGGCAGTAACGTCTCAAGAAGTCTACGTTTTGATTGTTCCCTGGAAGACTAGTAGTAGTTTTCGATGCACATCTGGAGGCGTTCTGTAATCTGTGGACTATCAGAGTGTTGATGAAACACAGAAATTCCAACGGGATTGTATACAACATTCGCCATGCGCACTTCCCTCCATGGGAGTAATGTCTCAAACAGTCTACGATTTGATCGTTCCCTGGAACACCAGTACTAGTTTCCGATGCACATCTGGTGGCATTCTGTAATCTGTGGCCTAACAGAGTGTTGATGAAACACAGAAATTGCATCGGGATTGAATACAACAGTCAATATTCGCACATTCCTCCATGGGAGTAATGTCTCAAACAGTCTACGTTTTGATTGTTCCCTGGAAGACCAGTAGTAGTTTTCGACGCACATCTGGAGGCATTCTGTAATCTGTGGACTATCAGAGTGTTGATGAAACAGAGAAATTGCATCGGGACTGAATACAACAGTCAATATTCGCACTTTCCTCCATGGGAATAATTCTCAAACAGTCTACGCTTTGATCGATCCTTGGAAGACCAGTAGTAGTTTCTGATGCACATCTGGTGGCATTCTGCAATCTGTGGACTATCAGAGTGTTGATGAAACACAGAAATTGCATCGGGATTGAATACAACAGTCACCATGCGCACTTTCCTCCATGGGAGTAATGTCTCAAACAGTCTACGCGTTGATCGTTCCCTGGAAGACCAGTAGTGGCATCCGATGCAAAACTGGTGGCATTCTGTAATCTGTGGACTATCAGAGTGTTGATAAAACGCAGAAAATGCATCGCGATTAAATACAACAGTCACCATGTGCACTTTTCTCCACGTGAGTGATATCTCAAACAGTCTACGCTTTGATCGTTCCCTGGAATACCAGTAGTAGATTCCGATGCACATCTGGTGGAATTCTGTAATCTGTGGACTATCAGAGAGTTGATGAAAAACAGAAATAGCATCGGGATTGAATACAACAGTCACCATGCGCACTTTTTCCATGGGAGTAATGTCTCAAATATTCTACGATTTGATCGTTCCCTGGAAGACCAGTAGTAGTCTCCGATACACATCTGGTGGCGTTCTGTAATCTGTGGACTACCAGAGTGTTGATAAAACACAGAAATTGCAATGGGATTGAATACAACAGTCAATACTCGCACTTTCCTCCATGGAAGTAATGTCTCAAAGAGCCTACGCTTTGATCGTTCCCTGGAAGATCAGTAGTAATTTCCGATGCACATCTGGTGGCATTCTGTAATCTGTGGACTATCAGAGTGTTGGTGAAACACAGAAATAGCTTCGGGATTGAATACAACAGTCACCATGCGCACTTACCTCCATGGGAGTAATGTCTCAAACAGTCTAAGCTTTGATCGTTCCCTGGAAGACCAGTAGTAGGTTCCGATGCACATCTGGTGTCATTCTGTAATCTGTGGACTATCAGAGTGTTGATGAAACACAGAAATTGCATCGGGATTGAATACAACAGTCACCATGCGCACTTTCCTCCATGGGAGTATTGTCGCAAACAGTCTACGCTTTGATCGATCCCTGGAAGACCAGTAGTAGTTTCCGATGCACAACTGGTGGCATTCTGTAATCTGTGGACTGTGAGAGTGTTGATGAAACAAAGAAATTGCATCGGGTTTGAATACAACAGTCACCATGCGCACTTTCCTCCATGGGAGTAATGTCTCAAACAGTCTACGCTTTCAACGTTCCCTGGAAGACCAGTAGTAGTCTCCGATGCACACCTGGTGGCATTCTGTAATCTGTGGACTAACAGACTTTTGATGAAACACAAAATTGCATCGGGATTGTATACAATAGTCAATATTCGCACTTTCCTCCATGGGAATAATGTCTCAAACAGTCTACGCTTTGATCATTCCCTTGAAGACCAGTAGTAATTTCCGACGCACACGTGGTGTCATTCTGTAATCTGTGGACTATCAGAGTGTTGATGAAACACAGAAATAGCATCGGGATTGAATACAACAGTCACCATGCGCACTTTCCTCCATGGGAGTAATGTCTCAGAGTGTCTACGATTTGATCGATCTCTGAAAGACCAGTAGTAGTTTCCGATGCACATCTGAAGGCATTCTGTAATCTGTGGACTATCAGAGTGTTGATGAAACACAGAAATTCCATCGGGATGGAATACAACAGTCACCATGCGCACTTTCCTCCATGGGAGTAATGTCTCAAACAGTCTACGATTGGATCGTTCATTGGTTGACCAGTAGTAGTTTCCGATGCACATCTGGAGGCATTCTGTAATCTGTGGACCATCGGAGTGTTGATGAAACACAGAGTTTGCATCGGGATTGAATACAACGGTCACCATGCGCACTTTCCTCCATGGGAGTGATATCTCAAACAGTCTACGCTTTGATCTTTCCCTGGAAGACCAGTAGTAGTTTCCGATGCACGTCTGGTGGCATTCTGTAATCTGTGGACTGTCAGAGTGTTGATGAAACACAGAAATTGCATCGGGTTTGAATACAACAGTCACCATGCGCACTTACCTCCATGGGAGTAATGTCTCAAACAGTCTACGCTTTGATCGTTCCCTGGAAGACCAGGAGTAGTTTCCGATGCACATCTGGAGGCATTCTGTAATCTGTGGACTATCAGAGTGTTGATGAAACACAGAAATTGCATCGAGTTTCAATACAACAGTCACCATCCGCACTTTCCTCCATGGCAGTAAGTCTCAAACAGTCTACGCTTTGATCGTTCCCAGGAAGACCATTACTAGTTTCCGGTGCACATCTGGAAACATTCTGTAATCTGTGGACCTTCAAAATGTTGATGAAACGCAGAAATTGCAACGGGAGTGATTACAACAGTCACCATCCGCACTTTCCTCCATGGGAGTAACGTCTAAAACAGTCTACGCTTTGATCGTTCCCTGGAATACCAGTAGTAGTTTCCGATGCACATCTGGAGGCATTCTGTAATCTGTGGACCTTCAAAGTGTTGATGAAACACAGAAATTGCATCGGGATTGAATACAACAGTCACCATCCGCACTTTCCTCCATGCGAGTAACGTCTGAAACAGTCTACGCTTTGATCGTTCCCAGGAAGACCATTACTAGTTTCCGGTGCACATCTGGAAACATTCTGTAATCTGTGGACCTTCAAAATGTTGATGAAACGCAGAAATTGCAACGGGAGTGATTACAACAGTCACCATCCGCACTTTCCTCCATGGGAGTAACGTCTAAAACAGTCTACGCTTTGATCGTTCCCTGGAATACCAGTAGTAGTTTCCGATGCACATCTGGAGGCATTCTGTAATCTGTGGACCTTCAAAGTGTTGATGAAACACAGAAATTGCATCGGGATTGAATACAACAGTCACCATCCGCACTTTCCTCCATGCGAGTAACGTCTGAAACAGTCTACGCTTTGATCGTTCCCTGGAAGACCAGTAGTAGTTTCCGATGCACATCTGGTGGCATTGTGTAATCTGTGGACTGTCAGAGTGTTGATGAAACACAGAATTTGCATCGGGTTTGAATACAACAGTCACCATGCGCACTTTCCTCCATGGGAGTAATGTCTCAAACAGTCTACGCTTTGATCGTTCCCTGGAAGACCAGTAGTAGTTTCCGATGCCCATCTGGAGATATTCTGTAATCTGTGGACCTTCAAAGTGTTGATGAAACACAGAAATTGCATCGAGTTTCAATACAACAGTCACCATCCGCACTTTCCTCCATGGCAGTAAGTCTCAAACAGTCTACGCTTTGATCGTTCCCAGGAAGACTAGTAGTAGTTTCCGATGCACATCTGGAGGCATTCTGTAATCTGTGGACTATCAGAGTGTCAATGAAACATAGTAATTGCATGGGATGGAATACAACAGTCACCATCCGCACTTTGCTCCATGGCAGTAATATCTTAAACAGTCTACGCTTTGATCGTTCCATGGAATACCAGTAGAAGTTTCCGATGCACATCTGGAGGCATTCTGTAATCTGTGGACCTTCAAAGTGTTGATGAAACACAGAAATTGCATCGGGAGTGAATACAACAGTCACAATCCGCACTTTCCTCCATGGGACTAATGTCTCAAACAGTCTACGCTTTGATCGATCCCTGGAAGACCAGTAGTAGTTTCCGATGCACATCTGGTGGCATTCTGTAATCTGTGGACTATCAGAGTGTTGATGAAACACAGAAATTGCATCGGGATTGAATACAACAGTCACCATTCGCACTTTCCTCCATGGGAGTAATGTCTCAAAGAGTGTACGCTTTGATCGTTCCCTGGAAGACCAGTAGTAATTTCCGATGCACATCTGGTGGCATTCTGTAATCTGTGGACTATCAGAGAGTTGGTGAAACACAGATATAGCATCGGGATTGAATACAACAGTCACCATGCGCACTTACCTCCATGGGACTAATGTCTCAAACAGTCTACGCTTTGATCGTTCCCTGGAGGACCAGTAGTAGTTTCCGATGCACATCTGGTGGCTTTCTGTAATCTGTGGACTGTCAGAGTGTTGATGAAACACAGAAATTGCATCGGGTTTGATTACAACAGTCACCATGCGCACTTTCCTCCATGGGAGTAATGTCTAAAACAGTCTACGCTTTGATCTTTCCCTGGAAGACCAGTAGTAGTTTCCGATGCACATCTGGTGGCATTCTGTAATCTATGGACTTTTAGAGTGCTGATGAAACACAGAAATTACATCGGGATTGAATACAACAGTCACCATGCGCACTTTCCTCCATGGGAGTAATGTCTCAAAGAGTGTACGCTTTGATCGTTCCCTGGAAGACCAGTAGTAATTTCCGATGCACATCTGGTGGCATTCTGTAATCTGTGGACTATCAGAGAGTTGGTGAAGCACAGAAATAGCATCGGGATGAATACAACAGTCACCATGCGAACTTACCTCCATGGGACTAATGTCTCAAACAGTCTACGCTTTGATCGTTCCCTGGAAGACCAGTAGTAGTTTCCGATGCACATCTGGAGGCAATCTGTAATCTGTGGACCATCAGAGTGTTGATGAAACATAGAAATTGCATCGGGATGGAGTACAACAGTCACCATCCGCACTTTCCTCCATGGGAGTAATTCTCAAACAGTCTACGCTTTGATCGATCCCTGGAAGACCAGTAGTAGTTTCCGATGCACATCTGGTGGCATTCTGTAATCTGTGGACTATCAGAGTGTTGATGAAACACAGAAATTTCATCGGGATTGAATACAACAGTCACCATGCGCACTTTCCTCCATGGGAGTAATGTCTCAAAGAGTGTACGCTTTGATCGTTCCCTGGAAGACCAGTAGTAATTTCCGATGCACATCTGGTGGCATTCTGTAATCTGTGGACTATCAGAGAGTTGGTGAAGCACAGAAATAGCATCGGGATGAATACAACAGTCACCATGCGAACTTACCTCCATGGGACTAATGTCTCAAACAGTCTACGCTTTGATCGTTCCCTGGAAGACCAGTAGTAGTTTCCGATGCACATCTGGAGGCATTCTGTAATCTGTGGACTATCCGAGTGTTGATGAAACACAGAAATTGCATCGGGATTGAATACAACAGTCACCATGCGCACTTTCATCCATGGGAGTAATGTCTCAAACATTGTACGGTTTGATCGTTCCCTGGAATATCAGTAGTAGTTTCCGATGCACATCTGGAGGCATTCTCTAATCTGTGGACTATCTGAGTGTTGATGAGACACTGATATTAAATCGGGATTGAATACAACATTCACCATCCGCACTCTCCTCCTTGGTGGTAATGTCTGAAACAGTCTACGTTTTGATCGTTCCCAGGAAGACCATTAGTAGTTTCCGGTGCACATCTGGAAGCATTCTGTAATCTGTGGACCTTCAAAATGTTGATGAAACACAGAAATTGCATCGGGAGTGAATACAACAGTGACCATCCGCACTTTCCTCCATGGGAGTAACGTAAGAATCAGTCTACGCCTTGATCGTTCCCAGGAAGACGTGTAGTAGTTTCCGATGCACATCTGGAGGCAATCTGTAATCTGTGGACTATCAGAGTGTTAATGAAAATCAGAAATTTCATCGAAATTGAATACAACAGTCACCATGCGCACTTTTCCCCATGCCAGTAACGTCTCAAGCAGTCTACGTTTTGATTGTTCCCTGGAAGACTAGTAGTAGTTTTCGATGCACATCTGGAGGCATTCTGTAATCTGTGGACTATCAGAGTGTTGATGAAACACAGAAATTCCAACGGGATTGAATACAACAGTCGCCATGCGCACTTCCCTCCATGGGAGTAATGTCTCAAACAGTCTACGATTTGATCGTTCCCTGGAACACCAGTACTAGTTTCCGATGCACATCTGGTGGCATTCTGTAATCTGTGGCCTAACAGAGTGTTGATGAAACACAGAAATTGCATCGGGATTGAATACAACAGTCAATATTCGCACATTCCTCCATGGGAGTAATGTCTCAAAGGGTCTACGCTTTGATCGATCGATTGAAGACCAGTAGTAATTTCCGATGCACATTTGGTGGCATTCTGTAATCTGTCGACTACCAGAGTGTTGGTGAAACACAGAAATAGCATCGGGATTGAACAGTCACCATGCGCACTTTCCCCCATGGGAGTAATGTCTCAAACTGTCTACGCTTTGATCGTTCCCTGGAAGACCAGTAGTAGTTTCCGATGCACATCTGGTGGCATTCTGTAATCTGTGACCATCAGAGTGTTGATGAAAATCAGAAATTGCATCGACATTGAATACAACAGTCACCAAGAGTACTTTCCTCCATGGGAGTATTGTCTCAAACAGTCTACGTTTTGATTGTTCCCTGGAAGACCAGTAGTAGTTTTCGATGCACATCTGGAGGCATTCTGTAATCTGTGGACTATCAGAGTGTTGATGAAACAGAGAAATTGCATCGGGACTGAATACAACAGTCAATATTCGCACTTTCCTCCATGGGAATAATTCTCAAACAGTCTACGCTTTGATCGATCCTTGGAAGACCAGTAGTAATTTCTGATGCACATCTGGTGGCATTCTGTAATCTGTGGACTATCAGAGTGTTGATGAAACACAGAAATTGCATCGGGATTGAATACAACAGTCACCATGCGCACTTTCCTCCATAGGAGTAATGTCTCAAACAGTCCACGCGTTGATCGTTCCCTGGAAGACCAGTAGTGGCATCCGATGCAAAACTGGTAACATTCTGTAATCTGTGGACTATCAGAGTGTTGATGAAACGCAGAAAATGCATCGGGATTAAATACAACAGTCACCATGTGCACTTTTCTCCACGTGAGTGATATCTCAAACAGTCTACGCTTTGATCGTTCCCTGGAATACCAGTAGTAGATTCCGATGCACATTTGGTGGAATTCTGTAATCTGTGGACTATCAGAGTGTTGATGAAAAACAGAAATAGCATCGGGATTGAATACAACAGTCACCATGCGCACTTTTTCCATGGGAGTAATGTCTCAAATATTCTACGATTTGATCGTTCCCTGGAAGACCAGTAGTAGTCTCCGATACACATCTCCTCCATGGGAGTAATGTCTCAAACAGTCTACGATTGGATCGTTCATTGGTTGACCAGTAGTAGTTTCCGATGCACATCTGGAGGCATTCTGTAATCTGTGGACCATCAGAGTGTTGATGAAAACCAGAAATTGCATCGGTATTGAATACAACAGTCACCATAAGTACTTTCCTCCATGGGAGTAATGTCTCAAACAGTCTACGTTTTGAATGTTCCCTGGAACACCAGTAGTAGTTTTCGATGCACATCCGGAGGCATTCTGTAATCTGTGGACTATCAGAGTGTTGATGAAACACAGAAATTCCATCGGGATTGAATACAACAGTCACCATGCGCACTTTCCTCCATGGGAATAATTCTCAAACAGTCTACGCTTTGATCGATCCCTGGAAGACCAGTAGTAGATTCTGATGCACATCTGGTGGCATTCTGTAATCTGTGGACTATCAAAGTGTTGATGAAACACAGAAATTCCATTGGGATTGAATACAACAGTCACCATGCGCACTTTCCTCCATGGGAGTAATGTCTCAAACAGTCTACGATTTGATCGTTCCCTGGAATACCAGTAGTATTTTCCGATGCACATCTGGAGGCATTCTGTAATATGTGGACTATCAGAGTGTTGATGAAACACAGAAATTGCATCGGGATTGAATACAACAGTCACCATGCGCACTTTCCTCCATGGGAGTAATGTCTCAAACAGTCTACGCGTTGATCGTTCCCTGGAAGACCAGGATCGATAGGATCGTTCATTAGTTGACCAGTAGTAGTTTCCGATGCACATCTGGTAGCATTCTGTAATCTGTGGACTATCAGAGTGTTGATGAAACACAGAAATTGCATCGGGATTGAATACCACAGTCACCATGCGCACTTTCCTCCATGGGAGTAATGTCTCAAAGAGTGTACGCTTTGATCGTTCCCTGGAAGACCAGTAGTAATTTCCGAAGCACATCTGGTGGCATTCTGTAATCTGTGGACTATCAGAGAGTTGGTGAAGCACAGAAATAGCATCGGGATGAATACAACAGTCACCATGCGCACTTACCTCCATGGGACTAATGTCTCAAGCAGTCTACGCTTTGATCGTTCCCTGGAAGACCAGTAGTAGTTTCCGATGCACATCTGGAGGCATTCTGTAATCTGTGGACTATCCGAGTGTTGATGAAACACAGAAATTGCATCGGGAATGAATACAACAGTCACCATGCGCACTTTCATCCATGGGAGTAATGTCTCAAACAGTCTATGCTTAGACCGTTCCCTGGAAGACCAGTAGTAATTTCCGATGCACATCTTCAGTCATTCTGTAATCTGTGGACTATCAGAGTGTTGATGAAACACAGAAATTGCATTGGGATTGAATACAACAGCCACAATGCGCAGTTTCCTCCATGGGAGTAATGTCTCAAACAGTCTACGGTTTGATCGTTCCCTGGAATATCAGTAGTAGTTTCCGATGCACATCTGGAGGCATTCTCTAATCTGTGGACTATCAGAGTGTTGATGAGACACTGATATTGAATCGGGATTGAATACAACATTCACCATCCGCACTCTCCTCCTTGGTGGTAATGTCTGAAACAGTCTACGCTTTGATCGTTCCCAGGAAGACCATTAGTAGTTTCCGGTGCACATCTGGAAGCATTCTGTAATCTGTGGACCTTTAAAATGTTGATGAAACACAGAAATTGCATCGGGAGTGAATACAACAGTGACCATCCGCACTTTCCTCCATGGGAGTAACGTAAGAAACAGTCTACGCTTTGATCGTTCCCAGGAAGACGTGTAGTTGTTTCCGATGCACATCTGGAGGCAATCTGTAATCTGTGGACTATCAGAGTGTTAATGAAAATCAGAAATTTTATCGAAATTAAATACAACAGTCACCATGCGCACGTTTCCCCATGGCAGTAACGTCTCAAGAAGTCTACGTTTTGATTGTTCCCTGGAAGACTAGTAGTAGTTTTCGATGCACATCTGGAGGCGTTCTGTAATCTGTGGACTATCAGAGTGTTGATGAAACACAGAAATTCCAACGGGATTGTATACAACATTCGCCATGCGCACTTCCCTCCATGGGAGTAATGTCTCAAACAGTCTACGATTTGATCGTTCCCTGGAACACCAGTACTAGTTTCCGATGCACATCTGGTGGCATTCTGTAATCTGTGGCCTAACAGAGTGTTGATGAAACACAGAAATTGCATCGGGATTGAATACAACAGTCAATATTCGCACATTCCTCCATGGGAGTAATGTCTCAAACAGTCTACGTTTTGATTGTTCCCTGGAAGACCAGTAGTAGTTTTCGACGCACATCTGGAGGCATTCTGTAATCTGTGGACTATCAGAGTGTTGATGAAACAGAGAAATTGCATCGGGACTGAATACAACAGTCAATATTCGCACTTTCCTCCATGGGAATAATTCTCAAACAGTCTACGCTTTGATCGATCCTTGGAAGACCAGTAGTAGTTTCTGATGCACATCTGGTGGCATTCTGCAATCTGTGGACTATCAGAGTGTTGATGAAACACAGAAATTGCATCGGGATTGAATACAACAGTCACCATGCGCACTTTCTTCCATGGGAGTAATGTCTCAAACAGTCTACGCGTTGATCGTTCCCTGGAAGACCAGTAGTGGCATCCGATGCAAAACTGGTGGCATTCTGTAATCTGTGGACTATCAGAGTGTTGATAAAACGCAGAAAATGCATCGCGATTAAATACAACAGTCACCATGTGCACTTTTCTCCACGTGAGTGATATCTCAAACAGTCTACGCTTTGATCGTTCCCTGGAATACCAGTAGTAGATTCCGATGCACATCTGGTGGAATTCTGTAATCTGTGGACTATCAGAGAGTTGATGAAAAACAGAAATAGCATCGGGATTGAATACAACAGTCACCATGCGCACTTTTTCCATGGGAGTAATGTCTCAAATATTCTACGATTTGATCGTTCCCTGGAAGACCAGTAGTAGTCTCCGATACACATCTGGTGGCGTTCTGTAATCTGTGGACTACCAGAGTGTTGATAAAACACAGAAATTGCAATGGGATTGAATACAACAGTCAATACTCGCACTTTCCTCCATGGAAGTAATGTCTCAAAGAGCCTACGCTTTGATCGTTCCCTGGAAGATCAGTAGTAATTTCCGATGCACATCTGGTGGCATTCTGTAATCTGTGGACTATCAGAGTGTTGGTGAAACACAGAAATAGCTTCGGGATTGAATACAACAGTCACCATGCGCACTTACCTCCATGGGAGTAATGTCTCAAACAGTCTACGCTTTGATCGTTCCCTGGAAGACCAGTAGTAGGTTCCGATGCACATCTGGTGTCATTCTGTAATCTGTGGACTATCAGAGTGTTGATGAAACACAGAAATTGCATCGGGATTGAATACAACAGTCACCATGCGCACTTTCCTCCATGGGAGTATTGTCTCAAACAGTCTACGCTTTGATCGATCCCTGGAAGACCAGTAGTAGTTTCCGATGCACAACTGGTGGCATTCTGTAATCTGTGGACTGTGAGAGTGTTGATGAAACAAAGAAATTGCATCGGGTTTGAATACAACAGTCACCATGCGCACTTTCCTCCATGGGAGTAATGTCTCAAACAGTCTACGCTTTCAACGTTCCCTGGAAGACCAGTAGTAGTCTCCGATGCACACCTGGTGGCATTCTGTAATCTGTGGACTAACAGACTTTTGATGAAACACAAAATTGCATCGGGATTGTATACAATAGTCAATATTCGCACTTTCCTCCATGGGAATAATGTCTCAAACAGTCTACGCTTTGATCATTCCCTTGAAGACCAGTAGTAATTTCCGACGCACACGTGGTGTCATTCTGTAATCTGTGGACTATCAGAGTGTTGATGAAACACAGAAATAGCATCGGGATTGAATACAACAGTCACCATGCGCACTTTCCTCCATGGGAGTAATGTCTCAGAGAGTCTACGATTTGATCGATCTCTGAAAGACCAGTAGTAGTTTCCGATGCACATCTGAAGGCATTCTGTAATCTGTGGACTATCAGAGTGTTGATGAAACACAGAAATTCCATCGGGATGGAATACAACAGTCACCATGCGCACTTTCCTCCATGGGAGTAATGTCTCAAACAGTCTACGATTGGATCGTTCATTGGTTGACCAGTAGTAGTTTCCGATGCACATCTGGAGGCATTCTGTAATCTGTGGACCATCGGAGTGTTGATGAAACACAGAGTTTGCATCGGGATTGAATACAACGGTCACCATGCGCACTTTCCTCCATGGGAGTGATATCTCAAACAGTCTACGCTTTGATCTTTCCCTGGAAGACCAGTAGTAGTTTCCGATGCACGTCTGGTGGCATTCTGTAATCTGTGGACTGTCAGAGTGTTGATGAAACACAGAAATTGCATCGGGTTTGAATACAACAGTCACCATGCGCACTTACCTCCATGGGAGTAATGTCTCAAACAGTCTACGCTTTGATCGTTCCCTGGAAGACCAGGAGTAGTTTCCGATGCACATCTGGAGGCATTCTGTAATCTGTGGACTATCAGAGTGTTGATGAAACACAGAAATTGCATCGAGTTTCAATACAACAGTCACCATCCGCACTTTCCTCCATGGCAGTAAGTCTCAAACAGTCTACGCTTTGATCGTTCCCAGGAAGACCATTACTAGTTTCCGGTGCACATCTGGAAACATTCTGTAATCTGTGGACCTTCAAAATGTTGATGAAACGCAGAAATTGCAACGGGAGTGATTACAACAGTCACCATCCGCACTTTCCTCCATGGGAGTAACGTCTAAAACAGTCTACGCTTTGATCGTTCCCTGGAATACCAGTAGTAGTTTCCGATGCACATCTGGAGGCATTCTGTAATCTGTGGACCTTCAAAGTGTTGATGAAACACAGAAATTGCATCGGGATTGAATACAACAGTCACCATCCGCACTTTCCTCCATGCGAGTAACGTCTGAAACAGTCTACGCTTTGATCGTTCCCAGGAAGACCATTACTAGTTTCCGGTGCACATCTGGAAACATTCTGTAATCTGTGGACCTTCAAAATGTTGATGAAACGCAGAAATTGCAACGGGAGTGATTACAACAGTCACCATCCGCACTTTCCTCCATGGGAGTAACGTCTAAAACAGTCTACGCTTTGATCGTTCCCTGGAATACCAGTAGTAGTTTCCGATGCACATCTGGAGGCATTCTGTAATCTGTGGACCTTCAAAGTGTTGATGAAACACAGAAATTGCATCGGGATTGAATACAACAGTCACCATCCGCACTTTCCTCCATGCGAGTAACGTCTGAAACAGTCTACGCTTTGATCGTTCCCTGGAAGACCAGTAGTAGTTTCCGATGCACATCTGGTGGCATTGTGTAATCTGTGGACTGTCAGAGTGTTGATGAAACACAGAATTTGCATCGGGTTTGAATACAACAGTCACCATGCGCACTTTCCTCCATGGGAGTAATGTCTCAAACAGTCTACGCTTTGATCGTTCCCTGGAAGACCAGTAGTAGTTTCCGATGCCCATCTGGAGATATTCTGTAATCTGTGGACCCTCAAAGTGTTGATGAAACACAGAAATTGCATCGAGTTTCAATACAACAGTCACCATCCGCACTTTCCTCCATGGCAGTAAGTCTCAAACAGTCTACGCTTTGATCGTTCCCAGGAAGACTAGTAGTAGTTTCCGATGCACATCTGGAGGCATTCTGTAATCTGTGGACTATCAGAGTGTCAATGAAACATAGTAATTGCATGGGATGGAATACAACAGTCACCATCCGCACTTTGCTCCATGGCAGTAATATCTTAAACAGTCTACGCTTTGATCGTTCCATGGAATACCAGTAGAAGTTTCCGATGCACATCTGGAGGCATTTTGTAATCTGTGGACCTTCAAAGTGTTGATGAAACACAGAAATTGCATCGGGAGTGAATACAACAGTCACAATCCGCACTTTCCTCCATGGGACTAATGTCTCAAACAGTCTACGCTTTGATCGATCCCTGGAAGACCAGTAGTAGTTTCCGATGCACATCTGGTGGCATTCTGTAATCTGTGGACTATCAGAGTGTTGATGAAACACAGAAATTGCATCGGGATTGAATACAACAGTCACCATTCGCACTTTCCTCCATGGGAGTAATGTCTCAAAGAGTGTACGCTTTGATCGTTCCCTGGAAGACCAGTAGTAATTTCCGATGCACATCTGGTGGCATTCTGTAATCTGTGGACTATCAGAGAGTTGGTGAAACACAGATATAGCATCGGGATTGAATACAACAGTCACCATGCGCACTTACCTCCATGGGACTAATGTCTCAAACAGTCTACGCTTTGATCGTTCCCTGGAAGACCAGTAGTAGTTTCCGATGCACATCTGGTGGCTTTCTGTAATCTGTGGACTATCAGAGTGTTGATGAAACACAGAAATTGCGTCGGGATTGAATACGACAGTCACCATGCGCACTTTCCTCCACGGGAGTAATGTCTCAAACAGTCTACGCTATGATCGATCCCTGGAAGACCAGTAGTAGTTTCCGATGCACATCTGTAGGCATTCTGTAATCTGTGGACCCTCAAATTGTTGATGAAACACAGAAATTGCATCGAGTTTGAGTACAACAGTCACCATCCGCACTTTCCTCCATGGGAGTAATGTCTCAAACAGTCTACTCTTTGATCGTTCTCTGGAAGACCAGTAGTAGTTTCCGAAGCAAGTCTGGAGGCAATCTGTAATCTGTGGACTATCAGAGTGATGATGAAACATAGAAATTGCATGGGATGGAATACAACAGTCACCATCCGCACTTTTCTCCATGGCAGTAATATCTTAAACAGTCTACGCTTTGATCGTTCCATGGAATACCAGTAGAAGTTTCCGATGCACATCTGGAGGCATTCTGTAATCTGTTGACCTTCAAAGTGTTGATGAAACACAGAAATTGCATTGGGAGTGAATACAACAGTCAAAATCCTCATTTTCCTCCATGGGAGTAATGTCTGATACAGTCTACGTTTTGATCGTTTCCAGGAAGACCAGTAGTAGTTTCCAATGCACATCTGGAGGCATTCTGAAATTTGTGGACTAACTGAGTGTTCATAAAACACAGAAATTGCAATGGGATTGAATACAAGAGTCACCATGCGCAATTTCCTCCATGGGAGTAATGTCTCAAACAGTCTACGCTTTGATCGTTCCCAGGAAGACCAGTAGTAGTTTCCGATGCACATCTGGAGGCAATCTGTAATCTGTGAACCATCAGAGTGTTGATGAAACATAGAAATTGCATCGGGATGGAATACAAAAATCGCCATCCGCACTTTTCTCCATGGGAGTAATATCTGAAACAGTCAACGCTTTGATAGTTCAATGGAATACCAGTAGTAGTTTCCGATGCACATCTGGAGGCATTCTGTAATCTGTGGACCTTCAAAGTGTTGATGAAACACAGAAATTGCATCGTGAGTGAATACAACAGACACAATTCGCACTTTCCTCCATGGGAGTAATGTCTGATACAGTCTATGCTTCGATCGTTCCCTTTAAGACCAGTAGTAGTTTCCGATGCACATCTGGAGACATTCTGGAATCTGTGGACTAACTGAGTGTTGATAAAACACAGAAATTGCAATGGGATTGAATACAACAGTCACCAAGAGCTCTTTCCTCCATGGGAGTAATGTCTCAAACAGTCTACGCTTTGATCGTTCCCCGGAAGACCAGTAGTAGTTTCCGATGCACATCTGGAGGCATTCTGTAATCTGTGGACTAACTGAGTGTTGATCAAACACAGAAATTGCAATGGGATTGAATACAACAGTCACCATGCGCACTTTCCTCCATGGGAGTAATGTCTCAAACAGTCTACGCTTTGATCGTTTCCTGGAAGACCCGTAGTAGTTTCCGATGCACATTTGGTGGCATTCTGTAATCTGTGGACTATCATAGTGTTGATGAAACACTGAAATTGATTCGGGCTTGAATACAACAGTCACCATCCGCACTTTCCTCGATGGGAGTAATGTCTGAAACAGTCTACGCTTTGATCGTTCCCAGGAAGACCAGTAGTAGTTTCCGATGCACATCTGGAGGCAATCTGTAATCTGTGGACTATCAGAGTATTGATGAAAATCAGAAATTTCATCGGGATTTAATACAACAGTCACCATGCGCACTTTCCTCCATGTGAGTAATGTCTCAAACAGTATACTTTTTGATTGTTCCCTGGAAGACCAGTAGTAGTTTTCGATGCACATCTGGAGGCATTCTGTAATCTGTGGACTATCAGAGAGTTGATGAAACACTGAAATTGAATCGGGATTGAATACAACAGTCACCATGCGCACTTCCCTCCATGGGAATAATGTCTGAAACAGTCTACGATTTGACCGTTCCCTGGAGCACCAGTAGTAGTTTCCTTTGCGTATATGGTGGCATTCTTTAATCTGTGGACTATCAGAGTGTTGATGAAACACAGAAATTGCATCAGGATTGAATACAACAGTCAATATTCGCACTTTCCTCCATGGGAGTAATGTCTCAAACAGTCTACGGTTTCATCGTCCCCTGGGAGACAAGTAGCAATTTCCGACGCACACCTGGAGGCATTCTGTAATCTGTGGACTATCAGAGTGTTGATGAAACACAGAAATAGCATCGGGATTGAATACAACAGTCACCATGCGCACATTCCTCCATGGGAGTAATGTCTCAAACAGTCTACGCTTTGATCGTTCCCTGGAAGACCAGTAGAAGTTTCCGATGCACATCTGGTGACATTCTGTAATATATGGACTATCAGAGTGTTGATGAAACACAGAAATTGCATCGGGATTGAATACAACATTCACCATGCGCACTTTCCTCCATGGGAGTCATGTCTTAAACAGTCTACGCTTTGATCGTTCCCTGGAAGACCAGTAGTAGTTTCCGACGCACATCTGGTGGCATTCTGGAATCTGTGGACTAACTGAGTGTTGATAAAACACAGAAATTGCAATGGGATTGAATACAACAGTCACCATGCGCACTTTCCTCCATGGGAGTAACGTCTAAAACAGTCTACGCTTTGATCTTTCAAAGGAAGACCAGTAGTGGTTTTCGATGCACAACTGGTGTCATTCTGTAATCTGTGGATCGGCAGAGTGTTGATGAAACACAGAGAATGCATCGGGATTGAATACAACAGTCACCATGCGCACTTTCCTCCACGGGAGTGATATCTCAAACAGTCTACACTTTGATCGTTCCCTGGAATACCAGTAGTAGTTTCCGATGCACATCTGGTGGCATTCTGTAATCAGTGGACTATCAGAGTGTTGATGAAACACTGAAACTGAATCGGGATTGAATACAACAGTCACCATCCGCACTTTCCTCAATGGGAGTAATGTCTGAAACAGTCTACGCTTTGATCGTTCCCTGGAAGACCATTAGTAGTTTCCGGTGCACATCTGGAAGCATTCTGTAATCTGTGGACTAACTGAGTGTTGATCAAACACAGAAATTGCAAAGGGATTGAATACAACAGTCACGATGCGCACTTTCCTCCATGTGAGTAATGTCTCAAACAGTATACTTTTTGATTGTTCCCTGGAAGACCAGTAGTAGTTTTCGATGCACATCTGGAGGCACTCTGTAATCTGTGGACTATCAGAGAGTTGATGAAACACTGAAATTGAATCGGGATTGAATACAACAGTCACCATGCGCACTTCCCTCCATGGGAGTAATGTCTGAAACAGTCTACGATTTGACCGTTCCCTGGAGCACCAGTAGTAGTTTCCTTTGCGTATATGGTGGCATTCTTTAATCTGTGGACTATCAGAGTGTTGATGAAACACAGAAATTGCATCAGGATTGAATACAACAGTCAATATTCGCACTTTCCTCCATGGGAGTAATGTCTCAAACAGTCTACGCTTTCATCGTCCCCTGGGAGACAAGTAGCAATTTCCGACGCACACCTGGAGGCATTCTGTAATCTGTGGACTATCAGAGTGTTGATGAAACACAGAAATTGCATCGGGAGTGAATACAACAGTCACCATCCGCACTTTCCCCCCATGGGAGTAACGTCTGAAACAGTCTACGATTTGATCGTTCCCAGGAAGACCAGTAGTAGTTTCCGATGCACATCTGGAGGCAATCTGTAACCTGTGGACTATCAGAGCGTTGATGAAAATCAGAAATTGCATCGGGATTTAATACAACAGTCACCATGCGCTCTTTCCTCTATGGGAGTAATGTCTCAAACAGTATACTTTTTGATTGTTCCCTGGAAGACCAGTAGTAGTTTTCAATGCACATCTGGAAGCATTCTGTAATCTGTGGACTATCAGAGTGTTGATGAAACACTGAAATTGAATCGGGATTGAATACAACAGTCACCATGCGCACTTCCCTCCATTTGAGTAATGTCTCAAACAGTCTACGATTTGATCGTTAACTGGAACACCAGTAGTAGTTTCCTTTGCATATATGGTGGCATTCTTTAATCTGTGGACTATCAGAGTGTTGATGAAACACAGAAATTGCATCGGGATTGAATACAACGGTTAATATTCGCATTTAGTCCATGGGAGTAATGTCTCAAACAGTCTACGGTTTGATCGTTCCCTGGAAGACCAGTAGTAATTCCCGATGCACATCTGGAGGCATTCTGTAATCTGTGGACCTTCAAAGTGTTGATGAAACACAGAAAATGCATCGGGAGTGAATACAACAGTCAAAATCCGCACTTTCCTCCATGGGAGTAATGTCTGATACAGTCTACGTTTTAATCGTTTCCACGAAGACCAGTAGTAGTTTGTAATGCACATCTGGTGGCATTCAGAAATTTGTGGACTAACTGAGTGTTGATAAAACACAGAAAATGCAATGGGATTGAATACAACAGTCACCATGCGCAATTTCCTCCATGGGAGTAATGTCTCAAACAGTCTACGCTTTGATCGTTCCCAGAAAGACCAGTAGTAGTTTCCGATGCACATGTGGAGGCAATCTGTAATCTGTGGACCATCAGAGTGTTGATGAAACATATAAATTGCATCGGGATGGAATACAACAATCACCATCCGCACTTTTCTCCATGGGAGTAATATCTGAAACAGTCTACGCTTTGATAGTTCCATGGAATACCAGTAGTAGTTTCCGATGCACATCTGGAGGCATTCTATAATCTGTGGACCTTCAAAGTGTTGTTGAAACACAGAAATTGCATCGGGAGTGAATACAACACACACAATACGCACTTTCCTCCATGGGAGTAATGTCTGATACAGTCTACGCTTTTATCGTTCCCATTAAGACCAGTAGTAGTTTCCGATGCACATCTGGAGGCATTCTGGAATCTGTGGACTAACTGAGTGTTGATAAAACACAGAAATTGCAATGGGATTGAATACCACAGCCACCATGCGCACTTTCCTCCATGGGAGTAATGTCTCAAACAGTCTACGCTTTGATCGTTCCCTGGAAGACCAGTAGTAGTTTCCGATGCACATCTGGAGGCATTCTGTAATCTGTGGACTAACCGAGTGTTGATCAAACACAGAAATTGCAAAGGGATTGAATACAACAGTCACGATGCGCACTTTCCTCCATGGGAGTAATGTCTCAAACAGTCTACACTTTGATCGTTCCCTGGAAGACCAGTAGTAGTTTTCGATGCACATTTGGAGGCATTCTGTAATCTGTGGACTATCAGAGAGTTGATGAAACACTGAAATTGAATCGGGATTGAATACAACAGTCACCATGCGCACTTCCCTCCATGTGAGTAATGTCTGAAACAGTCTACGATTTGACCGTTCCCTGGAGCACCAGTAGTAGTTTCCGATGCACATCTGGAGGCAATCTGTAATCTGTGGACTATCAGAGTGTTGATGAAACACAGAAATCGCATCGGGATTGAATACAACAGTCAATATTCTCACATTCCTCCATGGGAGTAATGTCTCAAACAGTCTACGCTTTGATCGTCCCCTGGGAGACCAGTAGTAATTTCCGACGCACACCTGGAGGCATTCTGTAATCTGTGGACTATCAGAGTGTTGATGAAACACAGAAATTGCATCGGGATTGAATACAACGGTCAATATTCGCACTTTCCTCCATGGGAGTAATGTCTCAAACAGTCTACGGTTTGATCGTTCCCTGGAAGACCAGTAGTAATTTCCGATGCACATCTGGAGGCATTCTGTAATCTGTGGACCTTCAAAGTGTTGATGAAACACAGAAATTGCATCGGGAGTGAATACAACAGTCAAAATCCGCACTTTCCTCCATGGGAGTAATGTCTGATACAGTCTACGTTTTGATCGTTTCCAGGAAGACCAGTAGTAGTTTGTAACGCACATCTGGTGGCATTCAGAAATTTGTGGACTAACTGAGTGTTGATAAAACACAGAAAATGCAATGGGATTGAATACAACAGTCACCATGCGCAATTTCCTCCATGGGAGTAATGTCTCAAACAGTCTACGCTTTGATCGTTCCCAGAAAGACCAGTAGTAGTTTCCGATGCACATGTGGAGGCAATCTGTAATCTGTGGACCATCAGAGTGTTGATGAAACATATAAATTGCAACGGGATGGAATACAACAATCACCATCCGCATTTTTCTCCATGGGAGTAATATCTGAAACAGTCTACGCTTTGATAGTTCCATGGAATATCAGTAGTAGTTTCCGATGCACATCTGGGGGCATTCTATAATCTGTGGATCTTCAAAGTGTTGTTGAAACACAGAAATTGCATCGGGAGTGAATACAACAGACACAATACGCACTTTCCTCCATGGGAGTAAAGTCTGATACAGTCTACGCTTTGATCGTTCCCATTAAGACCAGTAGTAGTTTCCGATGCACATCTGGAGGCATTCTGGAATCTGTGGACTAACTGAGTGTTGATAAAACACAGAAATTGCAATGGGATTGAATACAACAGTCACCATGCGCACTTTCCTCCATGGGAGTAATGTCTCAAACAGTCTACGCTTTGATCGTTCCCTGGAAGACCAGTAGTAGTTTCCGATGCACATCTGGAGGCATTCTGTAATCTATGGACTAACTGAGTGTTGATCAAACACAGAAATTGCAATGGGATTGAATACAACAGTCACGATGCGCACTTTCCTCCATGGGAGTAATGTCTCAAACAGTCTACACTTTGATCGTTCCCTGGAAGACCTGTAGTAGTTTCCGATGCACATTTGGTTTCATTCTGTAATCTGTGGACTATCATAGTGTTGATGAAACACTGAAATTGATTCGGGATTGAATACAACAGTCACCATCCGCACTTTCCTCGATGGGAGTAATGTCTGTAACAGTCTACGCTTTGATCGTTCCCTGGAAGTCCATTAGTAGTTTCCGGTGCACATCTGGAAGCATTCCGTAATCTGTGGACCTTCAAAATGTTGATGAAACACATAAATTGCATCGGGAGTGAATACAACAGTCACCATCCGCACTTTCCTCCATGGGAGTAACGTCTGAAACAGTCTACAGTTTGATCGTTCCCAGGAAGACCAGTAGTAGTTTCCGATGCACATCTGGAATCAATCTGTAATCTGTGGACTATCAGAGTATTGATGAAAATCAGAAATTTCATCGGGATTTAATACAACAGTCACCATGCGCACTTTCCTCCATGGGAGTAATGTCTCAAACAGTATACTTTTTGATTGTTCCCTGGAAGACCAGTAGTAGTTTTCGATGCACATCTGGAGGCATTCTGTAATCTGTGGACTATCAGAGTGTTGATGAAACACTGAAATTGAATCGGGATTGAATACAACAGTCACCATGCGCACTTCCCTCCATGGGAGTAATGTCTGAAACAGTCTACGATTTGATCATTCCCTGGAACACCAGTAGTAGTTTCCTTTGCGTATATGGTGGCATTCTTTAATCTGTGGACTATCAGAGTGTTGATGAAACACAGAAATCGCATCGGGATTGAATACAACAGTCAATATTCGCACATTCCTCCATGGGAGTAATGTCTCAAACAGTCTACGCTTTGATCGTCCCCTGGGAGACCAGTAGTAATTTCCGACGCACACCTGGAGGCATTCTGTAATCTGTGGACTATCAGAGTGTTGATGAAACACCGAAATTGCATCGGGATTGAATACAACAGTTACCATGCGCACATTCCTCCATGGGAGTAATGTCTCAAACAGTCTACGCTTTGATCGTTCCCTGGAAGACCAGTAGAAGTTTCCGATGCACATCTGGAGACATTCTGAAATATATGGACTATCAGAGTGTTGATGAAACACAGAAATTGCATCGGGATTGAATACAACATTCACCATGCGCACTTTCCTCCATGGGAGTAATGTCTATAACAGTCTACGGTTTGATCGTTCCCTGGAAGACCAGTAGTAGTTTCCGACGCACATCTGGTGGCATTCTGGAATCTGTGGACTAACTGTGTGTTGATAAAACACAGAAATTGCAATGGGATTGAATACAACAGTCACCATGCGCACTTTCCTCCATGGGAGTAACGTCTGAAACAGTCTACGCTTTGATCCTTCAAAGGAAGACCAGTAGTAGTTTCCGATGCACATCTGGAGGCATTCTGTAATCTGTGGACTATCAGAGTGTTGATGAAACACTGAAATTGAATCGGATTTGAATACAACAGTCATGATGCGCACATTCCTCCATGGGAGTAATGTCTCAAACAGTCTACGCTTTGATCGTTCCCTAAATGAATAGTAGTGGTTTCCGATGCACAACTGGTGGCAATCTGTAATCTGTGGATCATCAGAGTGTTGATGAAACACAGAGAATGCATCGGGATTGAATACAACAGTCACCATGCGCACTTTCCTCCACGGGAGTGATAACTCAAACAGTCTACGCTTTGATCGTTCCCTGGAATACCAGTAGTAGTTTCCGATGCACATCTGGTGGCATTCTGTAATCTGTGGACTATCAGAGTGTTGATGAAATACAGTAATTGCATCGGGATTGAATACAACGGTCAATATTCGCACTTTCCTCCATGGGAGTAATGTCTCAAACAGTCTACGCTTTGATCGTTCCCTGGAAGACCAGTAGTAATTTCCGATGCACATCTGGAGGCATTCTGTAATCTGTGGACTGTCAGAGTGTTGATGAAACACAGTAATTGCATCGGATTGAATACAACAGTCACCATGCGCACTTTCCTCCATGGCAGTAATTCTCAAACATTCTACGCTTTGATCGTTCCCTGGAAGACCAGTAGTAGTTTCCGATTCACATCTGGTGGCATTCAGTAATCTGTGGACTATCAGAGTGTAGGTGAAACACAGAAATAGCATCGGGATTGAATACAAAATTCACCATCCGCACATTCCTCCATGGGAGTAATGTCTCAAGCAGTCTACGCTTTGATCGTTCCCTGGAAGACCAGTAGAAGTTTCCGATGCACATCTGGTGGCATTCTGTAATCTATGGACTATCAGAGTGTTGATGAAACACTGAAATTTAATCGGGATTTAATACAACAGTCACCATGCGCACTTTCCTCCATATGAGTAATGTCTCAAAAAGTCCACGTTTTGATTGTTGCCTGGAATGCCAGTAGTAGTTTTCGATGCACAAATGGAGACATTCTGTAATCTGTGGACTATCAGAGTGTTGATGAAACACAGAAATTCCATCGGGATTGAATACAACAGTCACCATGCGCACTTTCCTCCATGGGAGTAATTCTCAAACAGTCTACGCTTTGATCGTTCCCTGGAAGACCAGTAGTAGTTTCCGATGCACATCTTGTATCATTCTGTAATCTGTGGACTATCAGAGTGCTGATGAAACACAGAAGTAGCATCGGGATTGAATACAACAGTCATCATGAGCACTTTCCTCCTTGGGAGTAATGTCTCAAACAGTCTACGCTTTGATCGTTCACTGGAAGACCAGTAGTAGTTTTCGATGCACATCTGGTGGCATTCTGTAATCTGTGGACTATCAGAGTGTTGATGGAACACAGAAATTGCATAGGGATTGAATACAACAGTCACCATGCGCACTTCTCTCCATGGGAGTAATGTCTCAAACAGTCTACGATTTGATCGTTCCCTGGAACACCAGCAGTAGTTTCCGATGCACATGTGGTGGCATTCTGTAATCTGTGGACTATCAGAGAGTTGATGAAACACAAAAATAGCATCGGGATTGAATACAACAGTCACAATGCTCACATTCCTCCATGTGAGT